>NC_069502.1:86920042-87025042 GCF_027579735.1 Bombina bombina | reverse complement strand
TAACCAACACAGTTATATTAATGTACTTTTTACCTTTGTGATTACCTTGTATCCAGGAACCTTCTTCCAGCCCCCTGATCACATGACTGTGACTGTTTATTATCTATTGTCTTAAATTTAGCATTGTATTGTGCTAGATCTTAAATAACTTTCTGTGCCTGAACACAGTGTTATCTATATAGCCCATGTGTACTTTCTGTCTCTTTGTGTTGAAAAGAGATTTAAAAAGCCTGTGATAAGAGGCAGCCCTCAAAGGCTTAGAAATTAGCATATGAGCCTATCTATGTTTAGTTTAAACTAAGAATACCAAGAGAAAAAAGCAAATTTGATGGTAAAGTCAATTAAAATTAAAAGTCCTATCTGAATAATGAAAGTTTAATTTATACTAGACTGTCCCTTTAACTGCTGCCCTTTCATACAGATATTGGAAATACTTTGAGTACTATGTCCCTTTAACAAAGGTAAATACTAGTATATCCTATGATATTTTACAGTGCCTTATTATCAGCTCTCTTTTATAAAAGCTCCACAAAACAAAATGGAACCACTATTACACTAATTGCTAAATCTATATCTCTAGAAAACATTTAGGTTTTGTGCACTAAACAGGAAGGAACACGTACAGTCCTCCAGTCTTGCATTATTGTTTACTTTCCAGTAGCATTTATTTGGAGAAAGGGCGGTTGATTTATGGAACAGACATCCAATAAAGGAGGTAAGAACAAAGGGTGCGAGGAGATTCAAGAATGTGTGGGGTATATATATATATATATATATATATATATATATATATATATATATATACAGTATATATATATTAATAAACTTTATTTTTTATAATTTCAAAGTTAATAACACGTCGATCTATATAAATATTGATTTTTAAAATCACAATAATTTAATTAAAAAAATTGAATTAACTGTTGTTTATCCTAAACCCCCCAGATATCTCAATGTGACACTAGATTTGTTCTTATTTTGACAGGCGGGTGGGTGTAGTCAATAACAAATGCACCATATGATATAATAAAGCAGCACTGGTTTCCTATAAAAATCCACAAGACACTATGTTTTGAGAAATAAATGGATTGGTAAAAGAACCTGAACCAACAACCCTAACAAAATTAAACTAAAACAAAATTTAGATTGGAAGAGCCAATCTGAGCTTTAGTCCACAGACAACAATGCTAGCCATAAAGTTAGTATAAAGTACATTATTTTGAAGTTATCTAATAAAACTAATTAAGGACAGATATGTAACAGTGCTAGCCTTGAGAAGACAGCTGGGAGTATTTAAAGTTCTGAGAATTAGAAATGGACCAATTTTCAGAGCTAAAATTACATGAAAAAGGGGGCAAAATAAATAATGAAAATACATTGCAAAGTTATTTCATTTTGCATAACTAAACATTTTCTATTCAAATCTCAAGGTGCTTATTGTCCATTTAAATACCTGCATTTATGTTGGTTTCAGCATCAATAAGAAAAGGAAAACACAAAATGAATTCTAAAAAGAATTATTGAAGAATTTATCAACCACAAAATGGCAGAGAAACAAAATTAATAACGAGGTTCATTTTTCAATTTTCTTCCTTTCTTTGGAATTTGACAAGAGAAGAAAAAATCCAAAACACAATTTGATCTGCTTCACAAAATGATAAAAACTGATGGAACAGCAACATCATTGTTACAAGGTGAATCAAGAAGACATAATGTCAGCTAATACACACCACAAACAGGTTGATCAAAATAACAACTTGGGGAAAAACACAGATAACTTTTTTTATTTATTTTGCCTCTCCTACACATTGGGCATGGCAGTTATTTTGAACCTTGGCGTTTGATGCATGTTTGATTCACAGAATGCAGCATCTCGGCACCAGATGTCCTGGAATTAATGAACATAACTTCGACTTACCAGGAAAAATGTACTGTTCTCTCTAGTTTGTACTCAGCAACTAAAAAGATGTTACTTTTGTTGGTTTCAAGCATTCAACATCTACAAAATGACACTCCAGGAAAAAAAAGGCAAGAAAGCAGGCAAAATAGATCTCATGATTAAAGGAATAGTCTAGTCAAAATTAAACTTTCGTGATTCAGATAGAGAATGCAATTTTAAGCAACTTTCTAATTTACTCCTATTATCAATTTTTCTTTGTTCTCTTGGTATCTTTATTTGAATGTAAACTTAGGAGCCAGCCCATTTTTGGTTCAGCACCTGGGTAGCACTTGCTGATTGGTGGCTACATGAAGACATCAATCAGAAAGTGCTACCCAGGTGCTGAACTAAAAATGGGCCTGCTCCTATGCTTACATTCTTGCTTTTCAAATAAAGATACCAAGAGAACGAAGAAAATTGATAAAAGGAGTAAATTTGTCAGTTGCTTAAAATTGCATGCTCAATCTGAATCATGAAGGTTTAATTTTGACTATTGCTTTAAGGTGGATAGGGTGTGGACAATCTTCCCATGCAAGGCTTGTGAGGATGATTCTTTTTGGCAGTGATTTATGG
Organism: Bombina bombina; assembly: GCF_027579735.1. Lineage (NCBI taxonomy): Eukaryota > Metazoa > Chordata > Amphibia > Anura > Bombinatoridae > Bombina > Bombina bombina. The sequence continues at coordinate 87,022,530 of NC_069502.1, read as the reverse complement.
CACCAGGGCATTATTTAAGGCAGTTGTAGAATACACAGATATCAGAGTTTGATGCACCAAGTTACCAAACAAAGGGTCAACATATTAGTCACTAAAGGACCAGTAGTATGAGTCTTTTGAGTAGTTGTACCAATTACTCAATCATTCCATTACCACTCATTCATTTCCAGGGTGCCACTCCTCTAGTACATGCATGTTATTTAAAAGGAAAATCAGACATTTGAATTTTTCCATAAAAATCAAGGTCCCATTCACCACGTATTTGTGCGTTAAGGATATACTCAGAGTTCCTAAGTGAGTAGAGTATTTGCTTTTTCTACGAGGCAGGCAAGGTCAGTAAAATGGGTTTATCATATACATCTGTATCTTGCAGGTCATAGCTACCTGCTCATAAACTAACTGTTGCATGAGAGATGCCTTTAGCTTGGACAAAGTAGGTGAGGATTTCTGTAACTATAATTGGAGAAAATGTTTCCTTGCCAGGAGTAATGCATTATGCAAGCACAGCTTGTTTCTTTTCGCTAACTCATCCACATTTACAAATATTATTACCTCTGAGAGGAACATATGACTTTCAATCAATGTCTAACCATTCCCCAAAACCTTGTCAAACAAGCACAACTGCACAACATGTGGAAAATGTCTGAATCTTGCATTTTGGGCAAGAACCAAGAGTCCATAGCAGCCATCTGAGGAACATTTTAGGGGTAATATAGGAGTTATTTAATATTTTGATGTGAAACTCACGTGTCAGCAGAAAATGTTGGCCTCCTAACAGTTACAATACTATGCGATATTAACGATTATCACAAGCTGGCATTGAACCTGATCTCAACAAGTCACTGACATAGTGTCGCACTTGGAGGTAAGCAAAGTAATGCAAGTGCGGTATATTGTGTTGAGATTGTAACTCTATAAAGGTAAGAATAGTACTACCCTCATTTGTCAATACTTTGTGAATTGATTTCACTCCCAGTTTCTTCCATTATAGAAAAGCCTTAGTTGTAAAACCTGCCTGAAAGACTGGGTTACTCTGTCAAGGAAGGTATTTAGTTGCTCTGTGAAGTTCCCAAAGCTGCTTACAGATATTCCACCAAGCTTGCAGTGGTTGGTAGAAAAGGGAAGATTGCCTATAATGGCCTCGGCCTGTGATAACGTTGTATGCAGAAGCATAGTAAGTGACCAAGGCTTTATGGCCTCAACTTTCTTATTAGTAAAGTGGTTCCTACCTAGTAACCGATTAATCACATATTTGCCCAATGCCGCCCAGGTTTGGAAGAGCAAGTCCTCAACATTGGACAGAACTCATTATCTGGGCTAGATTACAAGTGGCACGCTAACGTTAGTGCACACTCAATATTGAAATATCGTGCAAGCATTAACTTGCAGGCATATTACAAGTTGAAAGTAAATGTGACCACACAAGTGCAAGTTAAATTTGCGCTAGTCGGGTTAGCACAACTGAAGACCTTGCATAAAGGGTTAGGGCTAAAAAAATTGTTGCATTAAACACAACATAAATACATCAAAATAAAGTGTTAGACTCATATATACACTATATGGCAAGGTATTTTAATGGAAAGGGCTATATTGTATATATACCTACATATACAAATGTATATGTGTGTATTTATGTTTATATGTGTATATATGTATATACATACATATACACACATGAGTATGCATGTATATACCAAGCGAAATTGTATAAAAAATATAGGTAGCTGAAAATACCCAACAAAATATAATAAAGGCAGTAGTAACTGATGCTGAACCTGCTTTATAGTACTCACTGAGCTGGAGGAATTCGGAATCAGAGGAGTGGCACCCAAAAGTGGTGTTAGAACATTGAGATCAAAAAAAGTAAATACAATGCAAAGTATAAATCATGAGACAAACCAATGCTGCTAACTTTTTTAAAAAATAGAACAGAAATGTGTGGCTTTTAGTCCTATCCCCTACCCACCATTTGAAAGGATACATAAAGTTAAATTAACAATAGGTCAATAGGTCTCCATAGTTCTTCAGTTATTATGTTTCATTCCCATCAGCACATTCTGGCCTCCTCTTGAATTTCCTCTTTCTCAGGCGGTTGCAATTAATTTTGCTCATTAAGGTTTATTTAGACGTTTCCCTCAAATTCCAAGTTGGGAAGCTTGAAATTTAAGTATTTCTCTATGACCTGGCTAGGTGCTGGATTGCTCTTGCTTGTTTCCCACAGCTTCCCACTCTGTGGGCCCTTTCAATTGTGCATGGGGTATCTATCTGTAACTGTAATCTGTAGCAAGAGTGGTAGAGTTCATTCTGCAAACTCCATTAGTCCGACACTCGGAAAAGACTCTGGCAGACCAACTATCGGAAGATTGTTTCTGCAGGATATGTTTTCCAGATCATTAGGCTACGGTCTACGCCATCAGAAGTTTATTTTCTCCATCCATCCAGTCTGATTTCTCCATCTGTTCAACATGTTCAGCCAACAGGTAATTCATAACTGTCTGTAGTTGTTCAATTTTTGGCCAAAATAGTGCAGAAAGCTGTGATACTATGGGATGTGCATTTTGGAGTAAGTTTTAATGGGTCAGGATGAAGATTGACCTCCGTTTGGTGTTTTTGCCGACTATTTTTATTACACATTGCCTATAACATAGGTGTTAAAGTATTTTTGTAAATCCAAAATGTTTCAAACTGTTTCAAACTGTTTCAACATTAGCTATCTATCCCCTCCCCTCCTTGGTTTATTTAACTATTTAGATAACAAACCCAGTTAGTTATCTATATCGTTAAATGTCCATGTGGGTGGAGCTATGTGGGTGAGACTACCAGATGTATCCGTGATAGAATTACAGAACACAAGAGTACCATTAGGACAAAAAAAAAAACACACGGCACCAGTAGCTCATCATTTCCTACAAATGGGACATGCTGTTAATCCAAATAATAGATTTTGTCCTAAAACTTCGTAGAGGAGGGGATAGAGAGCTAATGTTGAAACAGTGTGAAACATTTTGGATTCAGGTACTGGGGACCCTTGAACCCTTAGGATTGAATAGAGATTGGGATCTTTATATTTGTTTGTAAATTGGATTAAGGGGCATATATCTGGCTGTATCTATAATGTTTATGCTACGAATATTATTGTGATTGGATGATTTGCATAGCATATATATCGTATAATGCTTCAGAGCAGAGTAAAAAAGGATTGATATGTATTTTAAAAAAATGTTAATATGTTTAGTAGTTTTGGTGGCATCTTGTGATACTAACATATAAAAGGTTGATTAGTATCAGTCTGTTATACAGCATGATTAAAGGGACAGTCTACAAAAGAATTTGTATTGTTTAAAAATATAGATAATCCCTTTATTACCCATTCTCCAGTTTTGCACAACCAACAGTTATATTACTATACTTTTTACCACTGTAATTACCTTGTTTCTAAGCATCTTCTGACAGCTCCATGATCACATGACATTTTATTTATTATCTTTTGACAAGCATTTTAGCCAATTAGTGCTGTGTTGTGCTGACTCTTGAATAACTCCACGGGAGTGAGCACAATGTTATCTAATATGTTCCACATGAACTAACAGTCTCCTATTGTGAAAAGCAAATAAAAAGCATGTGATAAGAGGCTCTCTCTAGTGGCTTAGAAACAGGCAGAAATTTAGAGATTTAAATGTTATTAAGTATATTAATATAACAATGTTGGTTGTGCAAAGCTGGGGAATGGGTAGTAAATGCGTTCTCTATCTTTTTAAACAATAACAATTTTAGTGTTGACTGTCCCTTTAAGGGAGAATAACCGAAACGCTGCAACTTTGTGCTTAATTAAATAAATGTTTTGTATGCTGCCACGTTTTGGATTTTTGTTGATTACAACAAGCTAACATATGCCACCGATTATTAGTCTCATCAGCAACAGGATCTAGCAATTACCGCCTCACTCCTCCTGCAAGCGTTTAAGATGAGACCTACTTTCAGTGTGGCACCACTTCAGATGCCCCAAGTAGCCAGGCGGCTTTCTTCTATGTTCCGGTGGGGGAGCAGATGGTTGAGCTCCTAATTCCGGTAGAAAAAAAGGCCCAAGCAAGGATTCTTTGGGACAGAAAAGGTGGCTGCAAACTCCAACTAACAGCATTGTTTTGGCGGAGCTCTGTAAATTTGCCGTTATTCATGTGACCCGCCCACCGGAAGTGAGTAAATGTTAAAATCAACATACACTCAATATCAAAGGCTGGATGTAAAGGCGCCACAACAAAATGCCACCATGAAGATGGAGCACTGGCTTGATGGTGGAGCACTGAGGTTGAGTAGCTGAGAACAAGCGTAGGCGTTGTAGGGAGAGGCAGCAGGAGAGGCATTGTCAGCAAGAGGGCAGTTTTCAGTAACAATTAAGTAGCATCTCTGAATTTAGGTGGGAGTGTTTTGGAGCTGTATAGATACATTTTGAAGGATTTTCAAAGATTTTTGCTATCAGATATCCTAGTCAGGTTGCAAAGTTGGGGAATGAGCTTAAAACATTAATTTAAAGAAATATTTTGGGGACAATGTATTTAGGCAAGCAGCTGATTATTTTTTTTTTTAATTCAAAGTAACTGCAGGGACACTTTTTCAAATGGGCTTAGCTTTCTTCTACCCCAAAAGCCACTATCTCTTGATGAAGTAGCTTTTCTTAAGCAAATACTGCAGTATTGACCAGCTATTTCAAATCACTGTCCCCTTTATCAAGCTAAAGGCCACCTGTAGTTAGCTGTCCAGGTTACTACCCATGCAAAATAAAAATAAAATAAAAAAGGCAAATTGGACAGTAAACGGTATTATTTCATGTCACTGCTGACTTTGATTGCTTTACACAACTTTCATATGAGAGGGAGATACATGAAGTCTATACACTGTGCCAAATGGTAAGCACATGTATTTTTAATAATTGCATTTAAATGACTTCATTTGTTATAAAATGTTTCATAAAGCTAAACATATGCAAAGAGGGGATGTGGTAGAGGGTGCGAGTGGGTAGTGAGTTTTTTAACTGGCTAGTAAAGTAGGACTTTAAATTTTGAGCTCTATATATATATATATATATATATATATATATATATATATATATATATATATATACATACACATACATATATATATATATATATACACATACATATATATATATATATATAAACACACACACATATATATATATATATAGATATACATATAAACACACACACATATATATATATATATACACACACACACACATATATATATATATATATATATATATATATATACACACATATATATATATATACATATATATATATATATAAACACACACACATTGACCTGAAATTTTAGTTGGTCTACCTGACCGTGGTTTGGTTTCAACAGAACCCCTCATTTTACACTTCTTTATTAGAGTTTGAACACTGCTGATTTGCATTCTCAATTCCTTGGATATCTTTTTATATCCCTTTCCTGTTTTATACAGTTCAACTACCTTTTCCCGCAGATCCTTTGACAATTCTTTTGCTTTCCCCGTGACTCAGAATCCAGAATTGTCAGTGCAGCACTGGATGAAAGATGCAAGGGTCTGTCAGGAGTCCAGAAACTCATTGACCTTTTATACACGCACACTAATTACAAGCAAACAGATCACAAGTGAGGATGGTTACCTTTAATAGCCATTCAAACCCCTTTGTGTCAACTTGTGTGCATGTTATCAGGCCAAAATCACCAGGGTATGTAAACTTTTGAGTAGTAGTTTCTGTTGTTATTATAATTTAAAAAGAGTAAACACAGTTGAATGATAACAAATGGCTGCAGCCAAACACTAACCATGAGTGAAAGAAAAGTTTTTGTGTTATCATTCATATTCTCTGAAAAATGGCAAGAAATCATAAATTCTGCCAGGGTATGTAAATTTATGAGCACAACTGTATATATATATATATATATATATATATATATATACACACTATATATTCCTTTGACTTGAAAACTGGTAATCTATTCAGTGAAAAGTAAGGTGATTTATATTAGACTTTCTATTGGTTTTAATTATGGTACAAAGTCTACTTACAAATGTTGCTGGAGCTGCTGTTTCAATAAATGGATCACTGCTGAGAATTACTAAGCAGAATAAGATAAAGTGTTTGGCAAGTCATAGCCAGCCTTGGCTTGCAGACGGTTCAGAACTCAAGGCTAAAAGAAACTAGATAGAAGTAAAAGATACAGCTGGTCTTGCACTTGATAAATGAAAGTAATGTATAAAAAAAAACAGTAGGAGCATATAATATAAATGCCTTAACTTCCAGCCAAAAATAGACTCCCACATGTTGTACAGAAATGTTATGAAACTGACAAAGAGTCAAAGTCAAGAAGAAACAGAATGCTTGTTGTATCAGCTGTGTGATGTGAGGACTATAGGCTTTATTTATGATGTGTAGCACATAACAATGCTACAGGTTCTGACCTGAAGTTAAATAGACATAAACCCCCACAAAAGACTGAATACACAATAGTTACAGCCCCATAATTACTCAGGCTACCTCTTTGTCTAAATCGCCAAAAGGATATTGTACTTCTATTTCACAGATATACACTTTCCTATAACATCCTCTGTATCACTTTCATGTACAGATGTTTAGAGAAGTATATTCATACATTAGAATGTTACATTAAAATATTCACATTTTATACTGCTTCATTCTCTTGTTCTCCTTTGCTGAAGGAACAGCATTGCACTACTGGCAGTTAGCTGAACATCTAGTTAGCCAATCACAAGAGACAAATGTGTGCAGGAACCAATCAGCAGCTAGCTCTCACTAGTGTAGGATAGGTGCGTATTCTTTTTCAGCAAGGGATACCAAGAGAACGAAGCACATTTGAAAATTGAAGTGAATTTAAAAGTGTCTTAAAATTACATACTGTATTTGAATCATGCAAGTTTAATTTTGACTTTTCTATCTCTTTAAGTGGATGTGGTATCAGCTCATCTATTGCTACAAATTTGTATTGATGGTTAGCCTTGTTTGTGAATTTGTACAGACTCTCTCTTTACACAGCACCAGTTAAAACAAAACAACAGCGTATATCCAGAATGTACAGTACATTGTTTCTCAACTCCAGTTCTTCAAACAATAACAGAGGCTGTTCAATTAAAGGGACAGTAAAGACACACCAAAATTAAACTTACATGGTTCAGATAGAGCGTGGCATTTTAAACAGTTGTAATTTACTTATTTTATTATATCTGCTTTGTTCTCCTGGTATCCTTTGTAAAAGGATAAAGCAATGCAATACAGGGAGCTAGCTGAACACATTGGGTGAGCCAATGACAAGAGGCATATATTTGCAGCAACTAATCATCAGCTAGCTCCCAGCAGTGAATTGCCTCTCCTGAGCCTTCCTAAGTTTACTCTTTAAAGGATTAAGTTTTTTTAGCCCATTAATCATCCACTTTATCTGAATAAGAAATATTCTGAAATGCTGGTTTATCTGGGTGTCACTGGGACAGGATTTGGGGGATGCTGGCATAGCAGAAAATTAAAATGATTTGTGTATTGATATAAAATGTCAGCTGCTTACTGCTGTTCCTTTACACAGAGATCTGTTTTTATTTTCTGCACTGTTGACTTTCTTTGCATGGCTACTCTTCAGTTTGTGAATATAACAAATCCCACGTTCCGTCTCTCTAGTGCATCTTATTTGAAAATATCAAGAACTAACTTACTTTAAACCCCTCTGCTCTGGTATGGGTATTGTTTATTGATTTGGTGCCATTAATAACACACACAAAACAATCTCATTACAATTTTTAATAAAATGGGTCTAAAACACAGAAGCTAGAATACTGTACCCTCTTAAAGTGATAGCAAATCCTAGCGTTGTGAAACTCTAGCATTTACCAGTGCAACAAAGAGGACTTCAATTATGAAGTCTAAAATACTTCATGACTGAAAGTCCCCTTTATTTGTTGCAATGGTAAATCCTAGTGTTTCAAAATTGCTAGGATTTACTATCACTTTAAGATAGTTAGTAATTTCCATATTTAATTTTTATAGTCATGAAATGTTCTAAACTTTCAAAGAAATTCACAGCTCTCAGTTTACTGACACATTTGCAGTGGAGATCATTTGCGCAGTGACCTTGCTTGTAAATTAACATGTGTGTATGAGTGACTAACCATGTAGCTCTCTATGTGCTGTCATTAAGAAATGCAAAACTACAAACGGACTTAAAGTGATAGTAAATTCTAGTTTTTGTGAAGTATAAAATACTTAGTGCTGAAAGTTCTTTTATTTGTCTGCAGCGTTCGCCGTGCTTTGTGCCTCAGGCAGCCCACGGCAGAACACTATTTTGCAGCGAGGTGATCTTAGCCAAAAGCATGCTAGCTATCTGGCATAATGCCAGCTGGCCCACACAGCTATTGGCTATTCTGCTGTGGGCAGCCTAAGGTGCTCAGAGTATTGAACGCTTCAGACAAATAAAGGAACTTTCAGCATGAAGTATTTTATACTTCATGACTGAAAGTCCCCATTATTTGTTCCACTGGTAAGCCCTAGCATTTCACAAACGCTAGGATTTACTATCACTTTAAAGGACCACTAAACACAAATTGTAAACTATATGATTTTGAACCTTCATATCTGAGAATAATTTTGCAATGAAAACTTTAGCTTTATTTTGTCAAATGAGTATATTGTTTTATGTTTATTAATTTCCCTGATTTCCCTGTCCCCCAGAAAAAAAAATCTTTGCAAACCAATCACAAACTAATATTCAGATATAACACAAACTCTGCACATGTTCAATTGAGAGACTGGGGAAGCCTGACTTTATCTCTTCCCTTAAAGAGACACTGAACCCAAATTTTTTCTTTCGTGATTCAGATAGAGCATGCAATTTTAAGCAACTTTCTAATTTACTCCTATTATCAATTTTTCTTCGTTCACTTGCTATCTTTATTTGAAAAATAAGGCATCTAAGCTTCTTTTTTTATTTTGAACTCTGGACAGCACTTTTTTATTGGTGGATGAATTAATCCACCAATCAGCAAGAACAACCCAGGTTGTTCACCAAAAATGGGCCGGCATCTAAACTTACATTCTTGCATTTCAAATAAAGATACCAAGAGAATGAAGACAATTCGATAATAAGAGTAAATTAGAAAGTTGCTTAAAATGTCATGCTCTATCTGAATCATGAAAGAAAACATTTGGGTTCAGTGTCCCTTTAAGGTGGTTTAGCACTGATTCATGTTAGTTACTATTGCAAAGAATACTTCTATCATGATTATTGATGCAAAACTGATAATCTACCTTTTAAAAACATGTGACTGCTGAGAATCTTAGGGGGAGGGTGAAGTAAACAAAAGCTTACATTAATTGCGTAAACGTATTAACCCAAACCTCCCTGGGAGAAAGTGAAACAAGCACAAATTTTAGATATATTTTACAGCAAAAGGCAGCAAAATAAATAATGAATGTATATTGCAATAATGAGACATTTTATACATTGTTGAAAAGACAAGTTTAATGGTCCTTTAAGAAGATAGATCAGAGAGCATAGTGGATAAAATACTACACTGCAATATTAAAGTTCACAGATTCAAACCCCACTCAAGGAAATTAACATTTAAAAATAAAAAAAAATGAAAAAAAAAAGTATTTGAGCCGATAAAGAGAAGACCAAAACTAACAGCTAGATTATGAGTTTTGCGTTATGAATGAAAAAGCAGCGTAATGCTTAATAAAGCTGCTTTTTCCCTAACGCTGCTATCACAAGTCTTGTAGGTATAGGTGTACCGCACATCTTTTTGGCCGTCACGCAACATCGGTATTGCACTTTTTAAAAGTTCTTTTTCAATGGGACTCCCATAGCGCAGGTATTACAAGTTTGCCTGGGAGGCCAAAAAGTGAGCGGTACACGCTATACTGACAACATCCGTACCGCCATCTAATCAGTAGTTATGAGTTTTACGTTACAAGCTGTACCATAAAACTCATAACTAATGTGTTAAAAACACCCATAAACTACCTATTAACCCCTAAACTGAGGCTCTCCTGCATTGCAAACACTATAATAAATTTATTAACCCCTAATCTGCCGCTCCAGACCTTGCCACCACTATTAAAATTTATTTACCCCATTCCGCTGCTCTCCGACATCGTCGCCACTATAATAAACCTATTAATCCCTAAACCGCCACCCTTCCGCATCGCAAACTCTATTTAAATATTATTAACCCCTAATCTGCCGTCCACCCACACCGCCACTTTAATAAACCTATTAACCACTAAGCCACAAGCCCCCCACAACGAAATATACTAAAATAAATTATTAACCCCTAAACCTCTGACCTGCCACATTACTAACTCTACATAAATATATTAACCCCTAATCCTAACCCTAACGTAACCCTAAGCCTAACACCCCCTAACTTAAATATAATTAAAAGAAATCTAAATAAACCTTACAATTATTAACTAAATAATACCTATTTAAAACTAAATACAAACTTACCTGTAAAAAAAACCCTAAGCTAGCTACAAAATAATTAATAGTTATATTGTAGCTATCTTAGGTTTTATTTTTATTTCACAGGTAAGTTTGTATTTATTTTAACTAGGTAGACTAGTTAGTAAATAGTTATTAACTAGTTACTATCTAGTTAAAATAAATACAAACTTACCTGTGAAATAAAACCTAACCTGCCTTACACTAAAACCTAACATTACAACAAAATGAAATAAATTAAATTAATAAAATACAATTTACTTACAAAAAAAAATAAACACTAAATTACAAAAAATAAAAAATGAAATTATCAAAAATAAAAACAAATTACTCTTAATCTAATATATCAAAATAAAAAAGCCCCCCCCCCCCGAAAAAAAAAAAAAACAACCTAGCCTACACTAAACTGCCAATGGCCCTTAAAAGGGCCTTTTGCGGGGCATTGCCCCAAAGAAATCAGCTCTTTTACATTGCAATAAAAAATACAAGCAAAAGTAAAACCCTTTCTTAATTTAGTAAATTGTATTTTATTAATTTAATTTATTTCATTTTATTGTAATGTTAGATTTTAGTGTAAGGCAGGTTAGGTTATATTTTACAGGTAACTTTGTATTTATTTTAACTAGGTAGCTAGTAAATAGTTAATAACTATTTACTAATTAGTCTTCCGAGTTAAAATAAATACAAACTTACCTGTGAAATAAAAATAAAACCTAAGATAGCTACAATATAACTATTAGTTATTTTGTAGCTAGTTTAGTTGTTTTTTTTTTACAGGTAAGTATGTATTTAGTTTTAAATAGGAATTATTTAGTTAATAATGGTAAGGTTTATTTAGATTTATTTTATTATATTTAAGTTAGGGAGTGTTAGGGTTAAATTTAGGCTTAGGGTTATGTTAGGGTAAGGTTTAGGGGTTAATAACTTTAGTATAGTGGCGGCGACATTGGGGGTGGCAGATTAGGGGTTAATAAGTGTAATGTAAGTTGCGGCGATGTTAGGGGCAGCAGATTAGGGGTCAATAACTAATGTAGGTGGTGGCGATGTTAGGGGCAGCAGATTAGGGGTGTTTAGACGTTGGGTTTATGTTAGGGTGTTAGGCTTAAACATAATTTTTTCTTTCCCCATAGACATCAATAGGGCTGCGTTAAGGAGCTTTTGTTTCCGCGATCGCAGGTGTTAGGCTTTTTTTTTTTGCCGGCTATCCCCATTGATGTATAACGGGAAATCGTGCATGAGCACATCAAAGTAGCGCTTTGGAGCGGTATGGAGCTCAACGCCACCAAATCGCCCGCACAAGTCTGCTTTTTTTAAACCTATAATAGCGCTCAAAACTCGTAATCTGGCTGAAAGAGAGATACAAATCGTGTAGCATAAATGTGTGTGTTGTAATAAAACTCTTTCTTCTAGTAATTCATTTATTTTAATTTAAAAAATAGGAAAAAATAAAAGCAAATATTAATGGCCCTATTAGGCCAAAAATTACATGCTTTAATCCAGTAGAGCATGACATTTTACGTCTATCAGCCGTAGTCTACTGTGTGTTTAAACCCCAAAAAGGGTTTAATTACACAGTAGAAGTGCCACTCGGGATCCACTGACCTAATCAGCAGCAATAGTTGTACAACTCAATCACCTAATCACCATAACTCAACAGCTGCTGTCATTATAATGATCCTTCTAAAACCTTTTACTCCAAATCTTTTATCTCAATATTTGTGCTTGCTTGTGTATATGTTATTATGCTATTGTCTATGTAGATGTCTATGGGTGGCTGCGTGTATATATCTGCATATTGTATGTGTCTAAGGATATCTTCATGTGCTTGTGTGTGTGCATGCAGATTTCTATGGGTGCATGTGTGTTGGTGTGCATGTGGATATCCATAGGTACCTGTGTGTTTGTGTGCATGTGGATGTCTACAGGTGCCTGTGTGTTTGTGTGCATGTGGATGTCTATGGGCGCCTGTGTGTGTACATGTGGATGTCTATGGGTGACAGTGTGCTTGTGTGCATGTGGATGTCTACAAATGCCTGTTTGTACATGAGAATGTCTATGGGTGCCTGTGTGTTTGTGTGCATGTGGATGTCTATGGGTGTGTGTTTGTATGCATGTGGATGTCTACAGGTGCCTGTTTGTGCATGATGATGTCAATGGGTGCCTGTGTGTTTGTGTGCATGTGGATGTCTATGGGTGTCTGTGTGTGTAAATGCGGATGTCTATGGGTGGCTGTGTGTGTTTGTGTAAATGTGGATGTCTATCGGTGGCTGTGTGTTTGTGGGCATGTGGATGTCTATGGTTACTTGTGTGTTTGTGTGCATGTGGTTGTCTATGGTTGCCTGTGTGTTTGTGTGCAAGTGGGTGTTTATGGGTACTTGTGTGTTTGTGTGCATGTGGATGTCTATGGGTACTTGTGTGTTTGTGTTAATGTGGATGTCTATGTGTGCCTGTGGCTGTCTATGGGTGCAAGTGTGTTTGTGTGCATGTGGATGTCTATGGGTAATCAAGGTGGAAGGAGAACAGCACACCTGTTTGTAGGGCACGAAGTAAGATTTGCCAAATCTTTTCAATCCAAGTGATCATACATTCAAGCAGTTCAGCCACCAGAAGAATTCTTTGTTTAAAAGACCTTTATTCTCATTTAGTTGGGTCCAAAAGTTTACAGGAACAATGTTTTGATCCTACAATAGGCCTTAGTCATGTACACTGATTGCATACAGGTTTGTGCCTTTTATACCCTCACCTGGATAATACAAAGTTCTAGGTAACATTATAGTGACATCTATTGGTAACATATTGGTATTACATCTTTCAACTCCAATATTAACCCTTAATGTACCAAACTCCAAAAGTTAAAAACATAGGTAAAGTAAAACCATTATATACAAGTTTTTTTTTAAAAAAAAACAGAATACAACACAACAAATATATGTAATTTTACAAAAATAAATTCCAATCAAAATCTTTATTAAGACCTTTAGGTATCATAGTGTCCAATTTATTTATTCAATACATCTTCCTTATTTTTAGAAGGTGTTCCCTGTCACTTCCTCTCCAGGGGACAGCCACTTGTTCAATAACCTGAAACCGAAGTTGGCTGATGTTATGTCGCCTGGAGAGGAAGTGAGAGGAAACAGGCGCTTCTTTATTTTTGCGTCTAATGTTTGACTTATGTTCTGTAAGTATATCTCTGGCCTCTCTACAGGTCTCGCCAATATAAATAAAACCACATGGACATTTTTATTAGATAGATAACAAGTGTTGATCTGCAAGTGAGATACTCTCTAATCTTGAATTTGTTACCATTGATTGGATGGTAAAAGAATTATCCTTTGAACATTGATCCACAGTGGCTACAATTCAGACATGGGTTAACAACCAGTTGTGGTACTCCCTATTGTTTTTTTGTATAATTTTCTTATTACTTCCAATATCTGAATAGACCAATTGGTCTTTGAGACTTTTGTTTCTCTTAAATGCTGTCATAGGCATATTTTAAAGGCTTCTATTTGTGGATTGCAGTCCCTAATTATATGCCAATATTTTCTCACAATCTGATTAATTGTGGGACTAAGTCTATTATACTGAGTAATAAAAATTAGCCTCTCTTGTTCATCAACTTTATTTCTTTTGTTATTTTTTTTATCATGTATTATAATTTCAGTAATTGTTCCTCTATTAATTTGGATGGATATCCTCTTTCTTTAAATTTATCAGACATTTCTTTTAATCTCAATTTGCATTTAGTCTCATCAGTCACTATGCGCTTAACCCTCAGAAATTGGCTTTTATGTATAGCTTTTAAGGTGTTAACGGGATGAAAGCTGCCAAACTCTAATAAGTTGTTTTTATCTGTGGGTTTAACATATAAGTCTGAATGTAAAAAAACAGAATTTATGCTTACCTGATAAATTACTTTCTCTTACGGTGTATTCAGTCCACGGATTCATCCTTACTTGTGGGATATTCTCAATCCCTACAGGAAGTGGCAAAGAGAGCACACAGCAAAGCTATCCATATAGCTCCCCTCAGGCTCCGCCCCCCCCCCCAGTCATTCGACCGACGGTTAGGAGAAAAAGGAGAACCATAGGGTGCAGTGGTGACTGTAGTTATTAAAAATTAAATTTGAACCTGACTTAAATGTCAGGGCGGGCCGTGGACTGAATACACCGTAAGAGAAAGTAATTTATCAGGTAAGCATGAATTCTGTTTTCTCTTACTTGGTGTATTCAGTCCACGGATTCATCCTTACTTGTGGGATACCAATACCAAAGCAATAGGACACAGATGAAGGGAGGGAACAAGTCAGGTAACCTAAACGGAAGGCACCACTGCTTGCAAAACCTTTCTCTCAAAAATAGCCTCCGAAGAAGCAAAAGTATCGAATTTGTAAAATATGGCAAATGTATGCAGTGAAGACCAAGTCGCTGCCGTACAAATCAGTTCAACAGAAGCCTCATTCTTGAAAGCCCATGTGGGAGCCACAGCTCTAGTGGAATGAGCTGTGATTCGTTCAGGAGGCTGCAGTCCCGCAGTCTCATAAGCCAAACGGATGATGCTTTTCAGCCAAAAGGAAAGAGAGGTAGCAGTCGCTTTCTGACCTCTCCTCTTACCAGAATAGACAACAAACAAGGATGATGTTTGTCTGAAATCTTTAGTTGCTTTTAAATAGAATTTTAAAGCACGAACCACGTCAAGATTGTGTAAAAGTCGTTCCTTCTTAGAAACTGGATTAGGACGCAGAGAAGGAACAATGATTTCCTGGTTAATATTCTTATTAGAAACCACTTTTGGAAGGAAACCAGGTTTGGTGCGCCAAACAACCTTATCTGCATGGAACACCAGATAGGGTGAATTACATTGCAAAGCAGACATTTCAGAAACTCTTCGAGCAGAAGAAATGTCTACTAAAAACAAAACTTTCCAAGAAAAAAACTTAATATCTATGGAATGCAAAGGTTCAAACGGAGCCCCTTGAAGAACTGAAAGAACTAAATTTAGACTCCATAGAGGAGCCACAGGCTTGTAAACAGGCTTGATTCTGACTAGGGCCTGTGCAAACACCTGAACGTCTGGTACAGCAGCCAGACGCTTATGTAACAGAACAGACAGAGCAGATATCTGTCCCTTTAAGGAACTAGCTGACAGACCCTTCTCCAATCCTTCTTGGAGAAAAGACAATATCCTTGGAATCCTAATCTTACTCCACGAGTAACCCTTGGATTTAACACCAACAAAGATATTTCCGCCATATCTTATGGTAAATTTTCCTGGTGACAGGCTTTCTGGCCTGTATCAGAGTGTCTATAACTGATTCAGAGAAACCACGCTTAGCTAGAATTAAGCGTTCAATCTCCAAGCAGTCAGTTGCAGAGAAACTAGATTTGGATGCTTGAAAGGACCTTGAATTAGAAGATCCTGCCTCGATGGCAGTTTCCATAGTGGGACCGATGACATGTCCACTAGGTCTGCATACCAAGTCCTGCGTGGCCACGCAGGCCCCATCAGAATTACCGAAGCCTTCTCCTGTTTGATTCTGGCTACTAGCCGAGGGAGAAGAGGAAACGGTGGAAAGACATAAGCTAGACTGAACGACCAAGGCGCTATTAATGCATCTATCAATGCCGCCTTGGGATCCCTGGATCTGGATCCATAAAGGGGAAGTTTGGTGTTCTGACGGGACGCCATCAGATCCAATTCTGGAATGCCCCATAGCTGAGTCAGCTGAGCAAAAACCTCCGGGTGGAGTTCCCACTCCCCCGGATGGAAAGTCTGACGACTTAGAAAATCCGCCTCCCAGTTGTCTACCCCTGGGATGTGAATTGCAGATAGATGGCAGGAGTGATCCTCCGCCCATTTGATGATCTTGGATACTTCCTTCATCGCTAGGGAACTTTTTGTTCTTCCCTGATGATTGATGTACGCTACAGTCGTGATGTTGTCCGACTGAAATCTGATGAATTTGGCCTCCGCTAGTTGAGGCTACACCTGGAGCGTATTGAATATCGCTCTCAACTAAACACCACATACTCTTTACCACCCCCGTGGAGATGCTACTAGTTAGAGTGGCAAAGAGAATGACTGGGGGGCGGAGCCTGAGGGGAGCTATATGGACAGCTTTGCTGTGTGCTCTCTTTGCCACTTCCTGTAGGGATTGAGAATATCCCACAAGTAAGGATGAATCCGTGGACTGAATACACCAAGTAAGAGAAAAACATTCTCCATATATACATGAGTATCTAAAAAATTAATTCCTGTTTCAATCATTTCCAGAGTGACTTTAAGGCCTTGTACTGTGTTATTCAGATCCTCAACAAACTCTACCAGGGTTCCAACGTTGCCCAACCATACACCAAAAATATCATCTATGTACCTCCACCAGGAGGCGCCAAAGACAAGAACAACTTAATGGAGTAAACAAAGTGCTCCTCAAAGTTGCAAATGCAAAATAACAAAAGTCTCAAAGATCAATTGGTCTATTCAGATACTGGAAGTAATAAGAAAATTATACAAAAAACAATAGGGAGTACCAAAACTGGTTGTTACCCATGCCTGAATTGTAGCCACTGTGGATCAATGATCAAAGGAGAATTATTTTACCATCCAACCAATGGTAACAAATTCAATATTATAGAGTAGCTCACTTGCAGATCAACATTTGTTATCTATCTAATCAAATGTTCATGCGGTTTTATTTATATTGGCGAGACCTGTAGAGAGGCCAGAGATAGACTTACAGAACATAAGTCAAACATTAGACACAAAAATAAAGAAGCGCCTGTTTCCTCTCACTTCCTCTCCAGGGGACACAACATCAGCCAACTTCAGTTTCAGGTTATTGAACAAGTGGCTGTCCCCAGGAGAGGAGGTGACAGGGAACACCTTCTAAAAATAAGGAAGATGTATTGGATAAACAAATTGGACACAATGATACCTAAAGGTCTTAATAAAGACTTTGATTGGAATCTAACCTGTATGCAATCAGTGTACATGACTAAGAGCCTATTGTAGGTTCGAAACGTTGTTCCTGTAAACCTTTGGACCCAACTAAATGAGAATAAAGGTCTTTTAAACTATTATTTCTTCTGGTGCCTGAAGTGCTTGGATGTATGATCACTTGGATGTCTATGGGTGCCTGTGTGTTTGTACGCATGTGGATGTCTATGGGTGCCTATGTGTTTCCATGCGATGTGTCTGTAGGGTGCTTCATTTAAAACTGAATAACAGTGAGACATGGAAAGTTGAACTTAAAAATTTGTGGAGGGGGGGCAGATTTTAGAATTTTGCACTGGATGCCAGATTCTCTTGAAACTGTTCTGTTAAGGAGCCACTATTAATTAACACAAATTAAATACAGAATATCACAGTTATTTTAATCTCTGCAATATTAAATACATGGTATGTGCACGGGTGTGTGTGTGTTTGGAATGGGGGGGGTGCAAAGAAGGAGAAGGCAACTGTTTTCTCCCATGAGCATCTAAAGCATTGCTGTCACATTCTATAAAATAGGATTCCTGCAGGAGGTGGAACAAATTTGAACACTCACAATGAGGTTATACAAATACTGCATAAATACAACATTTATTTAAATAGGAATGTGTATTTACCATAAAAAAAACTTAGTTACACAGAACAAACCCATAAAATAGCACAAGTTATTTCTATTTTAAACTCATTTTATATGCACACACATAGCCTACCTGAAATCAGTGCCAAAGAAAAAGAAAAAAATAGTACAATATTTATGTGTTGAAATGAATATTTTAAATGTGTTAAAGCTCATTTTTAAGTGCAGCAACCAAGTTGTAAATAAAAAATGTGACAGTTCTCTTTTGTTCATTTTTCTTCCTGGTTGAACAACCATGTAAACAGAATCCACCATCATCTATGGACCGCGACATGGACTTTCAACAGCCCAGGTTCATTCTGATTATGTCCCCAGTATCCCCCTGAAATAACTTAAAGGAACATAAAACCCAAACATTTTTTTTTCATGATGCTCATAGAGCATACAATTTTACACAACTTTCCATCGTACTTCTGTTATCAAATTTGTTTAAAATTGCATGCTCTATCTGAATCATGAACGATCATTTTGGGGTTTTATGTCCCTTTAACAAAGTGTCAGGACTTAAGTGCTTTATATATATTATGACTTGTTTTCTACACCCTGGCTTCTTATGCAATTGTTATTTTTAATGTTTGCTTGATGGATAATTTCAAACCAATATTTGATAAAGTTAACTCACTACGCAGTTTGCACATTAATGGGAGAAATTCCACTGACTTCTAGCATTATAAATTCTTCCTCCACTCATGGAGCTCTGACCTCAACGTAAAGAGAAAAAAAACCCTACTTTATCAACCATTGTGTCAACTCAATTGTTCAAACCAAGAAGACTGTTCTGAACATTAAAATCAATCCTCCTCTCTATGAATCATTTAGATGGCTTTGGGGCTTGGGGTGTGGACTTTTCTTGATTTTTGTTACTGCATATGTGTTATCTACATCATGCTTCTCCCTCATGTTCATCACATGCCTTATTGATCCAATTCCCCCTCCCTCCTTAAAAACTAACTGAACCTACACCTACTGTGATACATATTCACCTACCCATTTCCATTTAAATCAACTTGGATCCACTTAATAAAGAGACATTTTTGTTTTATTTTTATTAATTTAATTTTTTGAGAAATGGCTGCTCCTGTACGTAATAAAATAATGTTGCTGTATTTCTGGAGACACATCTGTTGGCTAAAAGAACTGCTATAGTTGTCTTTATTAGTGGCTAAATAATGAATCTCTAAGGATGCGCACAAACATGAATTTATGTACACGTTAAAAACTGGTACTGCCTAACCCTATCCAGTAATACCCAGCCCCAAAACCTCCTTATGCCGACAGATTACCCTACCATAAAACACCCAGCTACACCTGTGAAACTCCCCAAATATACCCAAAGGCTATTATACCCTGGTTCACTCTGACCTATCATTATGTCAAGAGTTTCCTATATATTTTAACTTTTTACACCCTGGCTTCTAGGTGTCTCACTGTTAAAATGAATGCTTTTGAAGTGGATCCAGTCTTAAAGTAACACTTGATAAAACTATGCTCTCCGCGGTTTGCTGTGCATCATGCAGTTAATGACACCCAAAGCACAGAAAACCTACACCATATCGCCATAGATGTTCTTGGGTTGCTGAACATGAAATTACACAGTTATGCTGACTTCCACCATTACAGATGCATTCTCTGATCATACAGATATGCCCTAAACTTCACAAAACAAATCTATGTCTTAACCCTTGTGCCAACTCTGTCATCCAACCCCAGATGACTCTTCTCAACCGTCAACTCCCTCTTCCATCCTTATGCAGCTCCACCCACTAGCAAACAAAGCACAGATGACTGCATATCACCCTTAGAAAGTCTTACCTCAAAGTCTTACCTTCAAACCCATTATCTGTATCAACAGCTGTCACTTTTCCCCCAGTATCAGAAGAAGAACTCTTCACAATCATCTTATCATCTCTAACCTGACCACTTTATTCAGTTCCTTCACAACTTTCTCACTCTTCTGCTTTAACCTCAACCCCAACTCATCTTTTAACTTGTCATTCCTCATTAGCACACAAATTCACCACACATATCCTAGAAAAAAAACCTCTCTCAATTTCCCCACTCCCACTAGAGGTCTGTTCTCTTTTCTTTCCCTTTGGCTCCAAATAATTGGAATATCACAAAGTAGAACTTAATAGCTTCTTAGAAATTCATAATTATGTTCAACAGCATATCTTCTGATACTCTGCCTCTCTCTGTAAGAGTACCAGAATTCTCTGTTTTGGCTTTTTTGGCTTTCTCAAACTATTAATCCAACATCGCAAAACAAGGTATGTGTTTTTGGTACCAATGCAAACTTTACACTACTTCATGCAAAATTTCTCAAAATATTCCTTATTCCCTCTTCTCATAAAAATCTGATACCAGATATCTTTCTTGCTGTGGGGTTAATCAAAACATCCCGCTAGGCTGTGAAATCTCCTTCACCTACCAAACCCTGCTGTGCTCATAAGGTATGTGCAAGATTTTCACAGATCTTTGTATGTTGCCCTTAAAGGGACAGTCTAGTCCAAAATAAACTTTCATGATTCAAATAGGGCATGTAATTTTAAACAACTTTCCAATTTACTTTAATCACCAGTATTGCTTTGTTCTCTTGTTATAGATAGTTGAAAGCTAAACCTATGAGGTTCATATGCTGATTTCTTAGACCTTGTAGGCCGCCTCTTATCTGAATGCATTTTGACAGTTTTTCATCACTAGAGGTTGTTAGTTCATGTGTGGCATATAGATAACACTGTGCTCACGCACGTGGAGTTACCTAGGAGTCAGCACTGATTGGCTAAAATGCAAGTCTGTCAAAAGAACTGAAATAGGGGGGCAGTTTGCAGAGGCTTAGATATAAGATAATTATAGAGGTGAAAAGTGTATTAATATAACTGTGTTGGTTATGCAAAACTGGGGAATGGGTAAAAAAGGGATTATCTATCTTTTAAAACAATAACAATTCTGGTGTAAACTGTCCCTTTAAAGGGACATGAAACAAATATTATTTATTCCATGATTTAGATAGAGCTTGTGATTTTAAACAACTTTCCAATTTACTTCTATTATCTAATTTGTTTTGTCCTCTTAGTATCCTTTGTTGAAAAGAGTACACTAGGTAGGCTCAAGAGCTGCTGATTGATGGATACACATATATGCTTCATGTTATTGGCTCATCAGTCTGTTAACTAGCTCCCAGTAGTGCATTGCTGCTTCTTCAACAAAGTATACCAAGAGAATGAAGCAAATTAGATAATATAAATAAATTGGAAAGCTGTTTAAAAGTGTATGCTCTATCTGACTCATGAAAGAAAAATGCTGAGTTTCATGTCCCTTTAAACACTAATATATACGGTGCTGAATAAAGCCGAATTACAAACTTGGGAAGAAATACTGAGGACAACTCCCTGCCCTACACCTCAGTAAAGAACTTAAAGGGACATGAAACCAAAACATTTTCTTTCATGCTTATCTAATTTGCTTCATTTTCTTGGCATCATTTGTTGAAGGAGCAGCAGTGCACTACTGGTGCTAACTGAACACATTGATGAGTCAATGACAATTGGTATATATATGCAGCCACCAATCAACAGCTAGAACCTAGGTTCTTTGCTGATCCTGAGCTAACCTAGATAAACCTTTCAGCAAAGGATAACAAGAGAAGGAAGCAAATTAAAGAATAAAAGTAAATTGGAAAGTTTTTTAAAATTGTATGCCCTGTCTAAATCATGAATGTCTAATTATGACTTTACTGTCCCTTTAATGTAGTTGTGCAGAACATTCAAGTTGACTAAGCAGTCCTTGCTTTTCCAACATGATGTGCATTGCAGTACTACTCAACAGAGGGTCTACCCCTGGTGCAAAATTATTTGGACCCCCAAAAGGTAACTCAGTAGTAAGCAATAGTAATATACATTCTGCTCTGTATAATGATATTGAGGATAGATGGATCTACAAATTGCACTAATAAAAGGCTCCCCCCTGCATTAGAATTGTACACATTCTGCACACGCCTTGCTCTAGTTAGCACAGCAATGACAAATCCGGCTTCCTCCAATCATTGCGCACCCCCTTTGGCATCCAGCTCGTGGGGCCATGCAATGATTGGAGGAAGCCGGATTTGTCATTGCTGTGCTAACTACAGCAGGAGCTGCGGGCGGAGCATCGCCGGTCTGTTTTCCATAAAGAGGTATTTTAAAAAGGAAGCTTCATTGTAAAGTTTAATGAATAAAAGTGTCCCTGTTTTTAATAGTATTTTTAAAAAACGGCCACTTATTTATTAAACTTTACAATCACTTTAAACAAAAATATTGTATTAGTGTTTATGTTTAACTCTCAGTCTGCAAAGGGCTTGAATATCCACAAGGTGGAGATGTTGGAGCAATAAAAAGGAAAACAGTACTGTGAGTTATTATGTATGCTACAGACTCAGAGCCTAAACAACAAAGAAAATATCTGTCTGTCTGTCTTTGTCTTTACTGAGTTTAGTATCTTTGCTTCCTACAAGAAATATATAGCTTGTCTATAGATTTTTTTTCACAGTGATACAAACACCTTAGGCTTTTCTGAAAATGATTTATTTCCTGGCAGAACTGACTGTTTAGATGGTTTCAAATGATGCTGGTTTGTGCAGCTGAAGCAAGTGCAGGGCTGAAATGTACTCTGCATGCAATCTTGTTATATTGAGTCTGTTAAATCAATGCTATGCTTTAAAATATCTGTGGTGAAAGGCAGAACATAAGTGACTTGCAAACCCAGACTGAGCACAGCAGAGGAATGTACATAATTGTGTGTGCAGACAGCTTTCATACTGGCTGCGGCATAGCAGGACACAAGCCCAGGATATCAGGCAAAATGTGCCTGGAATATAAATCATTTGATATTCCTCTAATATTTGTAATCTTGCATTTTGTGTGCAAACGTTTTCAGCATGTATGTGCTCTCTTAAAATGACCTACAGCTGAAAAAGACAGACAAGTGCGTGCAATCACACATATACACACACTCCGAGGTAGAAATTCTGCTGCACGCATACAGAATGTAAATGTATCCAGTTTACTTCAAAAACGCAAATATCTGTAATAGCAAACATCCTGCGTCTACCTGAAGACAATTAAAGCTTTGTGAAAAATAAAACAAAATGCTACTACATGCCCACCATGAAATAGTTAAAGAATTATCACCAAAACACTTGAAGACCAAGGTCAGTCAAGTCCGGTGTCCTGTCGGATTTTGCTTCCTTATCGAATTTTGTTACCTCAATGTGCGTATGTGCACAATTACGTAATCACACTCTACATATGTTTCAAAAGAATGTGTGGAATGCGATTATGTAATTAAAAGAATGTGAACATCATTTGGAAGTAAATTTTGATAGACAGCCTGATTATCCTCAACTTTATTGTTAAAGCGGCGTCCACGGACATGCACGCATGCACAGTTCAAGGTAGCAAATTTTGAAGAGAATACATTTCGTAGAAACGCATAACGTTCCTACTAGCGTACATCATCATCGCTATGCATGTCAATAGTGTATATAAGTTTACAAAATGCAATACAGCATGTTGAATAAAAATTATATATATATTGATTCAAAGAGTCTCACTTCCACTTCCAAAGTTTTTAAATGCCAGGGTGCAAGCAGATATGTATATAAATGAAAGAAAGCACTCTCTGGTCTTTTTGGTGGATATTTAATAAATCAAGCGTGACGTTTCGGGGACACACTCCCCTTCCTCAGACGTCTGAAGAAGGGGAGTGTGTCCCCGAAACGTCACGCTTGATTTATTAAATATCCACCAAAAAGACCAGAGAGTGCTTTCTTTCATTTATATATATATATATATATATATATATATATATATATATATATATATATATATATATACATATACAGTACATGAAACTTCTGCCAAGCTTTGCCTACAGCTTTCTTCTTGTTCAGTTAGCTGTTTTCTTATATGACAGTTTAGCAGTGCACGTATAATATTTTTCAGCTGTTTTCTTATATGACAGTTTAGCAGTGCACGTATAATATTTTTCAGCTGTTTTCTTATATGACAGTTTAGCAGTGCACGTATAATATTTTTCAGCTGTTTTCTTATATGACAGTTTAGCAGTGCACGTATAATATTTTTCAGCTGTTTTCTTATATGACAGTTTAGCAGTGCACGTATAATATTTTTCAGCTGTTTTCTTATATGACAGTTTAGCAGTGCACGTATAATATTGTTCAGCTGTTTTCTTATATGACAGTTTAGCAGTGCACGTATAATATTTTTCAGCTGTTTTCTTATATGACAGTTTAGCAGTGCACGTATAATATTTTTCAGCTGTTTTCTTATATGACAGTTTAGCAGTGCACGTATAATATTTTTCAGCTGTTTACTTATATGACAGTTTAGCAGTGCACGTATAATATTTTTCAGCTGTTTTCTTATATGACAGTTTAGCAGTGCACGTATAATATTTTTCAGCTGTTTTCTTATATGACAGTTTAGCAGTGCACGTATAATATTTTTCAGCTGTTTTCTTATATGACAGTTTAGCAGTGCACGTATAATATTTTTCAGCTGTTTTCTTATATGACAGTTTAGCAGTGCACGTATAATATTTTTCAGCTGTTTTCTTATATGACAGTTTAGCAGTGCACGTATAATATTTTTCAGCTGTTTTCTTATATGACAGTTTAGCAGTGCACGTATAATATTGTTCAGCTGTTTTCTTATATGACAGTTTAGCAGTGCACGTATAATATTTTTCAGCTGTTTTCTTATATGACAGTTTAGCAGTGCACGTATAATATTTTTCAGCTGTTTTCTTATATGACAGTTTAGCAGTGCACGTATAATATTTTTCAGCTGTTTTCTTATATGACAGTTTAGCAGTGCACGTATAATATTTTTCAGCTGTTTTCTTATATGACAGTTTAGCAGTGCACGTATAATATTTTTCAGCTGTTTTCTTATATGACAGTTTAGCAGTGCACGTATAATATTTTTCAGCTGTTTACTTATATGACAGTTTAGCAGTGCACGTATAATATTTTTCAGCTGTTTTCTTATATGACAGTTTAGCAGTGCACGTATAATATTTTTCAGCTGTTTTCTTATATGACAGTTTAGCAGTGCACGTATAATATTTTTCAGTTGTTTTCTTATATGACAGTTTAGCAGTGCACGTATAATATTTTTCAGCTGTTTACTTATATGACAGTTTAGCAGTGCACGTATAATATTTTTCAGCTGTTTTCTTATATGACAGTTTAGCAGTGCACGTATAATATTTTTCAGCTGTTTACTTATATGACAGTTTAGCAGTGCACGTATAATATTTTTCAGCTGTTTACTTATATGACAGTTTAGCAGTGCACGTATAATATTTTTCAGCTGTTTTCTTATATGACAGTTTAGCAGTGCACGTATAATATTTTTCAGTTGTTTTCTTATATGACAGTTTAGCAGTGCACGTATAATATTTTTCAGCTGTTTTCTTATATGACAGTTTAGCAGTGCACGTATAATATTTTTCAGCTGTTTACTTATGACAGTTTAGCAGTGCACGTATAATATTTTTCAGCTGTTTTCTTATATGACAGTTTAGCAGTGCACGTATAATATTTTTCAGCTGTTTTCTTATATGACAGTTTAGCAGTGCACGTATAATATTTTTCAGCTGTTTTCTGATATGACAGTTTAGCAGTGCACGTATAATATTTTTCAGTTTTTTTCTGATATGACAGTTTAGCAGTGCACGTATAATATTTTTCAGTTGTTTTCTGATATGACAGTTTAGCAGTGCACGTATAATATTGTTCAGTTGTTTTCTTATATGACAGTTTAGCAGTGCACGTATAATATTGTTCAGCTGTTTTCTTATATGACAGTTTAGCAGTGCACGTATAATATTTTTCAGCTGTTTTCTTATATGACAGTTTAGCAGTGCACGTATAATATTTTTCAGCTGTTTTCTTATATGACAGTTTAGCAGTGCACGTATAATATTTTTCAGCTGTTTTCTTATATGACAGTTTAGCAGTGCACGTATAATATTTTTCAGCTGTTTTCTTATATGACAGTTTAGCAGTGCACGTATAATATTTTTCAGCTGTTTACTTATATGACAGTTTAGCAGTGCACGTATAATATTTTTCAGCTGTTTTCTTATATGACAGTTTAGCAGTGCACGTATAATATTTTTCAGCTGTTTTCTTATATGACAGTTTAGCAGTGCACGTATAATATTTTTCAGCTGTTTTCTTATATGACAGTTTAGCAGTGCACGTATAATATTGTTCAGCTGTTTTCTTATATGACAGTTTAGCAGTGTACGTATAATATTTTTCAGCTGTTTTCTTATATGACAGTTTAGCAGTGCACGTATAATATTTTTCAGCTGTTTTCTTATATGACAGTTTAGCAGTGCACGTATAATATTTTTCAGCTGTTTTCTTATATGACAGTTTAGCAGTGCACGTATAATATTTTTCAGTTGTTTTCTTATATGACAGTTTAGCAGTGCACGTATAATATTTTTCAGCTGTTTTCTTATATGACAGTTTAGCAGTGCACGTATAATATTTTTCAGCTGTTTACTTATATGACAGTTTAGCAGTGCACGTATAATATTTTTCAGCTGTTTTCTTATATGACAGTTTAGCAGTGCACGTATAATATTTTTCAGCTGTTTTCTTATATGACAGTTTAGCAGTGCACGTATAATATTTTTCAGTTGTTTTCTTATATGACAGTTTAGCAGTGCACGTATAATATTTTTCAGCTGTTTACTTATATGACAGTTTAGCAGTGCACGTATAATATTTTTCAGCTGTTTTCTTATATGACAGTTTAGCAGTGCACGTATAATATTTTTCAGCTGTTTACTTATATGACAGTTTAGCAGTGCACGTATAATATTTTTCAGCTGTTTACTTATATGACAGTTTAGCAGTGCACGTATAATATTTTTCAGCTGTTTTCTTTGTATAATATTTTTCAGCTGTTTTCTTATATGACAGTTTAGCAGTGCACGTATAATATTTTTCAGCTGTTTACTTATGACAGTTTAGCAGTGCACGTATAATATTTTTCAGCTGTTTTCTTATATGACAGTTTAGCAGTGCACGTATAATATTTTTCAGCTGTTTTCTTATATGACAGTTTAGCAGTGCACGTATAATATTTTTCAGCTGTTTTCTGATATGACAGTTTAGCAGTGCACGTATAATATTTTTCAGTTTTTTTCTGATATGACAGTTTAGCAGTGCACGTATAATATTTTTCAGTTGTTTTCTGATATGACAGTTTAGCAGTGCACGTATAATATTTTTCAGTTGTTTTCTTATATGACAGTTTAGCAGTGCACGTATAATATTTTTCAGTTGTTTTCTTATATGACAGTTTAGCAGTGCACGTATAATATTTTTCAGTTGTTTTCTTATATGACAGTTTAGCAGTGCACGCATAATATTTTTCAGTTAGCTATTATAAGAAATTCACATGTACAAATCAGCGTGTGCAAGTAGGAAAACATTCATGAGTCGATTATGATTGGAGAAACTTAACAAACCAAAATATACACGCAACAGGTGGGCGTAGCATGGTGGCCATTTTGGCTGCTAACAAATTATGAATATTTAAAGGGACAGTCAACACCAGAATGTCTGTTGTTTAAAAGATAGATAAACCTTTAATTACCTATTCCTCAGTTTTGCATAACCAACACTGTTATAATAATACATGTTTTACCTCTGTAATTACCTTGTATCTAAACCTCTGCAGACTGCCCCCTTATTTCAGTTCTTTTGACAGACTTGCACTTTAGCCAATCAGTGCTCACACCTCGTTAAATTTGCATGCATGAGCTCAATGTTATCTATATGAAACACGTGAACTAACGTCCTCTAGTGGTGAAAAACTGTCAAAATGCATTTAGATATGAAACTCCTAAATGTAGCTTTCAACTAAGAATACCAAGAGAACAAAGCAAAATTGGTGATAAAAGTAAATTGGAAAGTTGTTTAAAATTACATGCCCTATTTGAATCATGTAAGTTTTTTTTGGACTTGACTGTCCCTTTAAATGTTTCATATACTTCTTACAGCTTGTAGATGTGGGACCCGTTGCAGGATGCTTCTCTGGTATGTAACAATGAGTAATCAAAATTATGTATTGGGACTTGACTGTTCCTTTAATAAAAATAAAACATTGCAATCTATAAACTTTATTTATTTTGCCTGCTTTTGCTATAATATATGTAATTGGTTAGATAAAAGAAAAACTAATTTTCATTTGTATGTAATGGTCACAACAAAGGAGACCAGGAACATGGCTTCCACCAGGTTTTTCAGTGGTTGCATCCCTGAAAAGCTTAGCAGACATTTATTTGTATACAGATCTTTTGAAGTTGGTAATTACTTTGGGATAGATTACGAGTGGTGCTCTAACGGTTGCAAGCATTAAGGTATATATATTGCAGCTCTTTGCGAAAACGTACTTCCTTCTACTCTGATAATGTTCCCCAAATTTGAGGATTGTTTATTTTCCAGCAGGACAATGTTCCATGCCACACAGCCAGGTCAATCAAGGTGTGGATGGAGGACCACAAGATCAAGAACCCTATCATGGCCAGACCAATCTCCAGACCTGAATCTTATTGAAATACTGCAATACCCTGAGGTCTGATCACCCACAAAAGGGCACCCAGAACCTTTATGAATATTCTTGGAGCTGTAGACAGACCAAATGGTAGAGCAACAAACTGAAAATGCCTGTCCAGAAAGGCAAACCTCAGAAACTGGAAATGGTCTTTGTGAATTGGAACATGAAGGTAAGCATCCTTTAAATCTATTGTGGACATAAACTGACCTTGCTGAACAAAAGGCAGAATAGTCAAATAGTTTCCATTTTGAAAGATGGAATTCTTATAAACTTGTCCAGAGCTTTCAGATCCAGAACTGGTCTGAAATTACCTTCCTTCTTTTTAACAACAAAGATATTTGAATAAAATCCCATCCCCTGTCCCTGCAACGGAACTGGAACAATCCCTCCCATAGCTTCTAGATCTGAGACAGACATGAACAAAAGATTGAGGTTTTACAGGAATCCTTGGAACACTGGACAGAAAAAAACCTTCCTCTGGGAGGCCTTGTTCTGAATCCTATTCAATACCCCTGAGAAACTATATTCAGAACCCAGTGGTCTGAAATAGACTAAAACCAGGCCTCCTGAAACAGGCATAATCTACCCCCTACCAGAACCTCTGTATCGGTGGTCGCACCTACATGCAGTTTTGGTAGTAAGGATAACTTTCTAACCCTGCATTGACTTGTTCCAGTTAGCATTAGGTCTTTGAGCAGAGGAATCAAGCTTTTATTCCTTATTCTGACAAAAGGAACGGAAACTATTAGAAACTTTAGAATTCCCTCTAGACTTACTGTCCTGATGAAGAAAATCCCCTTTACCTCCAGTAACAGTAGATAGAACCTAAATCAGAAACAAATAATTTCTTTCCCTAAAAGGAAAGCGATAATAATCTGAATTTTGACACCATATCAGCAGACCTGGATTAAAGCTATAAAATTTATCTGGCAATGACTGTCAAAGACATGCTTTTGACATTAATCTACATATTATTAAATAGAGCAACACAAATAATTCAGTCACTCTCAAGTAAAGCCAAAAGATTTGCACAGTCATCAGAATATTGTTCTGAAAGACTAGTACCAGTAAGTAGAAACAGAAGCCACATCAGCAATAGAAATAGCTGACCTGAGCAAATAGCCTTCATGTAAAAAGGCCCTTCTATGAACAGATTTTAATTTTCTATCTAAAGGGTCTTTAAAAGAAGTACTGTCTCTCAAAGAAATAGTAATATGTTTAATCAGAGTGGAAATGGCCCCAATTAATATTAGTCGCAGGTAAAGTATATAACTTTTGAAACCTTGCAGAAGGATTACATTAATTACCTGGCTAAGACCATTCCCTAGAAATCATGTCAGAGACAGCATCAGAAATAAGGAAAACCTTAGGGAGATTAACATTAAAAACTGCATGTAATCGATTAAGACCTTCTTTAAAAGATAACAAATATGTTCAACTTTAAACACAAAAAGAGAAAAAATGGAAATATCAGGTTCAACATCAGTTGAAGATTCCTCATCACCAGAGGAAACTTAACGATCTGAAGACATAACAGTATCCCTGGTTTCAGGACACATAGAACTTGTTTAATGGAGGGAGAGCAGCTAGTGCCTCAAATTGCAGCCTTGATTAAAAAAAATTAACTGTAGGTGAAACAATATTAGTATTCTCCTGTAATGAACAACCAGAAGGTGCATTAATACCCAAAGAAACAGCATTAGGTTGGTCTGATTGCATTAACAATTCTAAACATGAGTCACATAAATGAGCTGGAGAAGGCACCTCAGCTCTTTTACAATAAGCACACCTAATAATGGTAGAAAGGTGTTCAGGGGACTTAGTTTCTTGGGTAGATTTATGGACAACATCAGACTGCTCCATTCGAGAATAAGGGAAAAGCAATGCAATAATCAATATAACCACTTTAAAAGCTCTTGAGGAATGGAAATTGCTTACACCCTTCTAAGTAGCTTTTTTAATCAACTCAAAGGTACAATGTGCGCTAAGCCAAACTACAAAGCAAAGCAGGAAACATACATATAACAAAAGAAGGCAGATAACGCTCATCAGAAAGAAACAATGCACGCACATAAAAGCTAAAAGGAATTTTAGCGTGCAAAAAACCCGACTTGCGCATATCCAGGACAAACGTGCACTAACACGATGTACATAAACCGTCCAACACGCAAAAGAACTATAGAAAGACTAAAGGGACGTGCGTTAACCCGACGATTTGTGTCCCAGGGCCATATATATTAGTAAATATGTATATATAAACTTAAAAAGTGCCCAAGACATAGCTATAGAGTGCCTAAAATGAAGCAGACAACAAAAAAAATATTGAAACATATCATCAGAGTTAAAGGAATAGGAGTATATTGTAGATCGATAAAGGGAGGCAAAAGACAAGTCCTGCGACCAATTATGGAAGGTTTATGAAAAATTTCCCATGAGGTGAAAAAAGAATCACAAACCCTACCTCATATACATTCTTATGAGAATCATTTTACTCTGAGGGGAAACCGGACCTCAATATAGACTGAAAATCCCTCTCCCTGAAGAATCAAATGCACATCTTCATTCTTTAACCTGCAGAGGAGGCAAAGTAAAGACTGAGGTATGTGTGAGGGGTTTTATAGGGTTCTTGGGGTCTGTGAATCTTTACCTTCCCAGGAGTAATGGATCGTATACTCTCACCACCTGTATGAATGAAAGAGTTATTCCACCAAATATTGATTTCTGAACTCTTGCTAAGGTATTGTGTTGTTTAAAAATGAATATGAATGTGTTTTCTTTGCATTATTCGAGGTCTGAAAACAATACATCTTTTTGTTATTTTGACCAATTGTCATTTTCTGCAAATAAATGCTGTAAATGACAGTATTATATATATATATATATATATATATATATATATATATATATATATATATATATATATATATATATATATATATATATATATATATATATATATAAATTAATAAAAGAAATTGCATCAGAAATTAGCACATCTAGGCAAGAAGACAAAATATTTGTTGCACTTTTCCTATTAGGGAATCGCTGTATTTTAACACAGTATGAAGCAAAAAATCTTAGAAGTTGTATATCTAATTTGCATATCTTACCCAGAATCCTCTTGTGTATTGGTAACAGTGTATATGGAGTTTTCCTGGGTAAAAGCAAGCAGGGATACTTGCCTATATGTGCTAATTTCCTATGCAACAATTTTGCATGGAGGAATTTAATCTCAGACTTGTATATCCACCATAATTTTAATGAATTTATATACTGTATATATATATATATATATATATATATATATATATATATATATATATATATATATATATATATATATACACTGTTTATATTAATAATATTGCTCTCATTTAGCAGCTCTCCTTTAGCAGCTCTCCTTTAGCAAAAACAAATATGTGAAATTAAAGAAACCATAAAAAAAAACATGAAGCAAATTACTTGTTTTCTAACGCCCTATTTATCTAGCATTATTTGAATAGTAAACCAGCTCATGTTACTCTAGAAGATTTATGCCATCAAGCTAGTTATGCCTTCCTGTAGAGACCCCAGACTCCTTTTAGGGCTGAGAAAGGAAGTAATGGATCCTGCATAAATGAACTTTAAAAAAAGAAATAAAAGGTGAAATCATTTTAAAGAATAATGCATATTGCAATGATTTATATTAAAGCAATGAAACAGACTGTTGTATATCCCTTTAAGTTCAAAAGTATATCATAGATGTTTTAAGGCACTGCAATAATCTTATTACTGTCAGACTGAACTAAAAATGCATCTTTTTAATGAGCTAAAACAAGCGGCTAAATATTTAATATTAATCATAAGTTAAAGGGACACTAAAGATAAAATTAAACTGTCATGATTGAGATGAAGTCATTCTTATATAAACTTGTGCTTACAGGAGGGACCACCATACTGCAATATGCACAACAGCCAATCATATACTGGCAGTAAATAACCAGATATAGCTGTATGTAGGCGGAGGGCAAAAAAGTTGGAAGCAACGAAAAGCGCAATAACAGTATTTAATGCTAAATCCCAATGCCATCCCTTTCATGACAAGGCATTGACAATTATATTGTACAGAAAGATTTGTTTTTAATTAGTGGGAAATATCAGCTCTAATGTGGGAAATATTATTTGTATCTGATTACAAACTGAATTACATAGCCAATACCACGTGGATACTGAAACATACATTTTAAATGTGATTGGGTTCTCTGTATCTATAAATGTGGTTGATAATAAAAGCGTTACAGTCCTCCCTGGCAGCTAGAGGGTTAAAACGATATTAATAAGCCTCATACACCAAGATACCATAAATTGCGAGTTCTCGTGAGGTAAGTTTGCAGCAGTTTGTCCCCTATGGTTTTCTGTGTTTGCTGACTGCACTCACAAAGAATATACTGAAACATTTAATAATCAATAACGTTTAAATATACTGAAAATCAAAAAGACAGCTACAAAATTATGAAACATTAAATGAATTAAAAAAAAATGAAATGGTCCAAAGATAAAATAAAATAAAAAATTAAACAAAAATGTTCAATTCATGTTTCCCTTAAATTGTACTAATACATGAATCACAGTCAAAGCTAATGACATTGACCTCTGGGTTACCGATTCCACCCAGTCTGATATACACAGCTGCTAGACACCACAACCTTGTGGCCTGTGATCTTGTGCCTTACGTAGTTAATTCAGCCAGGAGGAGCAGCTGATTGAAACCAGTGGCAAATACACACAAGGGGCATGAACCTTGACAACGAAGGACTTTCATTTTTCTTCCTCTGACTTGAGCCAATGGGTGTTAGCGCTAGAGATGGCTGCCATGGTAACGGTTACTAGTTCTACTACTAATTTGAGCAGATGTCATATGAGGCAGAATGAATGTGTTGACTAGGGAGATGGCTAATATTAAGCAAAAGATGAGGCACCCCAGAGGGTTTGAGTGATGTTAAAATAAGAGTAGGCCAGAACTGTTATGTAAAGACTGAATAGGAGATCTGAGTCTTACCAGAAGCTTGCATCTCTCTCAGTTGGATGTTTCTTTATTATTTTTTTCATTTAGCTTTCTCTTTGCTTTTTATTTCATCTCAGGCAATATACTTTTTCATGTAGGTCCCTGGGCTCCTTCAGCAGAGAATCAAATGGAAACTGATATCTTTTAAGAATGACACACGAGTCTTTAATATAAAAAAGTCAATACTCTTGAGATGTCAAGATTCCAGAACTTCCTTTAGTGAGGAATATTAGGTAGGGTTAACGGCACACGTTTTTTTGAAAGGTGATTGGCTGCCTGTGAGTGTTGCTTCAATGTGATAATCTTGTAGCTATGAAAACAGAGGAAAGTTCCTTTTTTACTTTTTATCTGGTTCTATTTTTAAATCTTCATATCCAGGAAAAGGCAAATGATCATGTACTTATTTATTTATGTGTTTAGAAAATTAAAAATATTTTACACCTTCCTCCCAATAAATATTAGAGTTGAGAATTAATCAGAAATATCAGCACTGCACAGGCCTGCACACAGTGTGTACATGTGTGTCAGTATGCATGTACGCCTGTATGTGTACCACTGTAAGTGCCTTTATGCAGAGGGGTAACTAGAAACCACAGGGCCCAGGTGCAAGAATCTAAGAAGGGCCCCCCACCCCCCACAAAAAAAGTGAATTTGATACATTTCTTTTTCTTTCTTTTTTTTCTTTTTTTTACATTTAACACAGAAAATACATGTGAATAGAGATTACATGTCTACAAAAGGAGGTATCCTGTGCCCACAGTCTGTGAGATGGTCTGATCCCCTATTACTGTATATAGCGACACTGTTTAACCGACCAGTACTGTATATAGTGAGTCCATACTCTATATAGTGGTACTGTATAGAATGACACTGTTTACCCCCGCCCCCCCCCCCCCATGCTGTAGTAACAAGGTCTGTAATTTGCTGGTTCCACAAACACACACGCATACATGCATAAATACACACACAGTCACATACATACACACACACACATACATACATGCATAAATACACACACAGTCACATACATACATACACACACACACACACATACATGCATAAATACACACACAGTCACATACATACACACACACATGCATAAATACACACACAGACACATACATACACACACACATACATGCATAAATTCACAAAGTCACATACATACACACACACACATATGTGCATAAATACACACAGTCACATACATACACACACACACACACACATGCATAAATACACACACAGTCACATACATACATACACACATACATGCATAAATACACACACAGTCACATACATACATACACACACACATACATGCATAAATACACACAGTCACATACATACACACACACATGCATAAATACACACACAGTCACATACATACATACACACACACATACATGCATAAATACACACACACATGCATAAATACACACACAGTCACATACATACATACACACATACACACACACACACACATGCATAAATACACACACAGTCACATACATACATACACACACACATACATGCATAAATACACACACAGTCACATACATACATACACACACACATACATGCATAAATACACACACACATGCATGCATAAACACACACACACACACACACACACACATAAACACCAATGGGTAAAACAGAAACACTAACCCCTGTAGTCAGAGACACTAGTGAGGCATCATGTCACACTCACATGATATCAGTGCAGGCAGTGGCAGGTCAACTTTTTTTATTGTAAAAAAAAATAATAATTTTGTTTTAACCCCTTAATGACAGAAGACGTACCAGGTACGTCATAGAAAAAACTCCCCTTAACGACAATTGACGTCCTCTGTTGTTTGAAGTGCTGGAAGAAATCATGATCGCTTCCAGCTGCTTACAAGGGATTGTAGTGATGCCTCAATATTGAGGCATCACTACAATCTCCTATTTTACCCACCGATGCAGAAAGGGCCACTCTGTGGCCCTCTCTGCATCGGCCATTGATGTTAATACATTCGTTGGTGGGTGGGAGCAGCTTCTGGGAGGAGGGTAGCCTGTATGTTGATTTCAGATGCTTCACGATCTGATATCGCATTGTCTGCGGTTGCGGCTTGGGGGGTGGGGTGGCATGTGTGTTTGCATGCGCGCGCGCAAAATATGCACTCAAGTGACGAAAAAAAAAAAAAAGACAGATGCAGATGAAGGGGGATCTCCATTGTTTAGTAAGGGATCTGGGAGGGGGAGGGATGTGGATTATTGAGGGGGGGCAGCTACACTACAGAAAACAAATGTTTCATATAAAAAAAAACAATTTTTGGGAGCAAATTGGGTACTGGCAGACAGCTGCCAGTACCCAAGATGGCGGCAAATAGGTAGAGGGGGAGGGTTAGAGAGATGTATGGGGGGGGGAGGTTGTGGGGTAAGGGGGGATCCATCACTGCAGACTTTATGGAAAAAAAAATAATAATAAAAGCTTTTTATTTCTGTACTGGCAGACTTTCTGCCAGTACCTAAGATGGCGGTGACAATTGTGAGATGGGGGAGGGAAGAGAGCTGTTTGAGGGGGGTCAGGGGGGGATCAGGGGGTGGGATGTGTCAGGTGGGAGGCTGATCTCTACACTAAAGCTAAAAATTAACTCTACAAGCTACCTAATTAACCGCTTAACTGCTGGGTATATTACAAGTGTGGTGCGCTGCAGCATTTAACGGCCTTATTATTACCAAAAAGCAACGCCAAAGCCATATATGTCTGCTATTTCTGAACAAAGGGAATCCTAGAGAAGCATTTACAACCATTTGTGCCATAATTGCACAAGTGTTTGTAAATAATTTCAGTTAGAAACCGAAAATTGTGAAAAATTTAACAATTTTTTTTATTTGATCGTATTTGGCGGTGAAATGGTGGCATGACATATACCAAAATGGGCCTAGATCAATAATTTGGGTTGTCTACTACACTACACTAAAGCTAAAATTAAACCTACAAGCTCCCTAATTAACCCCTTCACTGCTGGGCATAATACACGTGTGGTGTGCAACCAAAAAGCAACGCCAAAGCCATATATGTCTGCTATTTCTGAACAAAGAGGATCCCAGAGAAGTATTTACAACCATTTATGCCATAATTGCACAAGTTTTTTGTAAATAAATTCAGCGAGAAACCTAAAGTTTGTGAAAAAATTTGTGAAAAAGTCAACAATTTTTTTTATTTGATTGCATTTGGCGGTGAAATGGTGGCATGAAATATACCAAAATGGGCCTAGATCAATACTTTGGGATGTCTTCTAAATAAAAAATATATACATGTCGGGGGCGGAGCCAGCAGCCAAACAGGGAAGATGTGCTTGAGAGTGCTCCTGCTGTATTTTATCAAATATAATGGTGAATCACCTGAAATTTGCCCCAAAAACTAGCCTAGCACCTGCAGGACGTTTTCTACAACACTAGGGGAACTTAGTGGTCTGACACGGAGGTGGACCTTTCGCTGGCTTGCCTTTACTAGCTGGGAAACACCCAGGCTTTTGGGGCCTACAAAAGACCTAGCACTAAAGGAAGGGGAAGCACTCATCTTTATATACCCTGGTATTTGACTTGACTCGTAAGCTGGATGATAGCTTTGCTGACTTACAAGCTTCCATCAAGCAGATCTGCATGGAGAATGGCGCCATGGAGCTTATTCCTCCCGTATAAGACGCTGTAGTGCCAAACAAGGATCATTCCACTCTAAAGCAGATACCACTTGACCTCACAGTGAGACATGGACAGCTTGCAGGGTACACCGACAGAGGCAATACTGATCTCAGTTTGGAGGCTTCCACCTCTGCTGGCTTTCCGACTGTCATTGTTACAGCAATTACGCCCGGGGCATATCCTCTTGCTACTATGTCTGATGGCAAACGATTTCTGTCCATGGAACGCTTCACGCTACTCCAGTCAATTACCCCTGTTCTGTACTTAGCTGGAGGCCTACAATTCCCCTCTTCAACTTCTATTGCCATGAATCATCACTCAATCTTCTATGAATCGCCATGGGAATCATCACAGATTGAGTGTCTTGGTCTCGATCCGTGTCGGTATAGGATAAATGGGGGAATGCTTGATCTTTGTCTGCCACAATGATATACTGATTAAAACACTTCCCATGCGATATATTATTCAAAATATGTGCATTGCTATTGTTTTATTTTTCTTGATGTTTGATAACCCTAGTGCACGGACGACTGTTGAATGTTCGCTTTGAAGTATAATCCTACTATATGTAAAATATCATCATTTGCTAATGTTTGCTTCTAATAACCCAAAGGGCTATATTACTTATATGTCCAGTATTTTTCATTTTTTTTTTTTTTTGTCAGCAGCCAGGTTTGCACGCATACTCATTTGGACTAGGAGTATCTCCATTCATGTGTACTAACATGGCAATTCGATTGGGGATAGGATGATATTACAGGCGT
Organism: Bombina bombina; assembly: GCF_027579735.1. NCBI lineage: Eukaryota > Metazoa > Chordata > Amphibia > Anura > Bombinatoridae > Bombina > Bombina bombina. The sequence continues at coordinate 86,984,244 of NC_069502.1, read as the reverse complement.
CACTCCATAGGACTCTATGTGAAGGGACCATTCATATATAATATGCCTGATGTGCAAGTATTAATGACGACCTCTGAGTCTGATTTCCACATGTAGCCCCATATAGAGTTACCTGGTGTATTGTAAGCAAACCTTATGACTCACTTATCTGCGCATAAATATGTTCACCTGTATTTTGGTTACACAATTAAGCAGACATATGCAGATAGTCAGTACTGTAATCATTTAGACTGATATTTTCAGCTCATTTTTTATGTATAGAAGGTTCTCCATAATTTTGTTGGTTAGTTAATCTATATTATAATTTTTAGCACTAGCCAATCTCACTTACCTACTACTGAGGTAGTGATAACTTAGGTACATGCTAGATCAGAACTAGAATCCTTTTGGAATATAGTATTAACTTAGAGTACAAGACTAATGCCTTTATTGTATTTTAATTTTATACAGTATTGATACTATTGACCTCATATACTTCATGTATACCTTATTGGTGTTTAGAATATTTAAAGATTCATCTCTACCCTTAGCCGGCGAGGGAGAGATGGGTTCTAATCAATAGTTTGAGGCAATGGTACTTAGGCTCATGCTTCATTTCATTTCATACTATACTCCTGTTGAAGTATTAATGCTTGTGCCTACCCAGTGCTCCTTCCATATATGTTATTCTTGTTTATTAATATATGTGTATATGTGTGCATGAAGGGAGATATCTGTATGTAACAAATCATCTATCTTAGTCTTAGCCCATTTAAGTGCCACTAAGGTCATTTTTCCTAGCTTAGGTGAACCTCTCTTTTACAGATAATAACCTCCCCCCCCCCCCCCACATCCCATTCTCTATTGTATCATCTTGCTCGGTTCTGTTATACACTGGATGTGGTCCTCCCTTGGTTCTTTTGTGACCAATGTATTTCAAGCGGTGTTTACCCGCTGGACAAATTTACTCTTTAGGTGTCATTGGGCCCAATTGGGTCTTCGCTTTGACTATTGTATCTCAGCGTTTAACTTTCCTATATCAAAGGGCCCATGTGGGGCCAGATAACTAGTCATTCATAACAATTTATAATATACATAAAATGGAGGTTTCAGATAATGCTGTGATATTCCTTATGTCTGTTAATTTTTTCTTTCTTGTTAAAAACTACAATGTATTGTGTCCTATGACAGGCGGCTGTTATTTGCAAAATGCATTATCTATTGTACATTCTGTCCAATTTTTTTTGTTCCTGCAAAACCTCAATAAAAGATTATAAAATAAAAAAAATAAAAAAATAAATACATGTCAAGGGATAGTCAGAGATTCCAGACAGATATCAGTGTTCCAATGTAACTAGCGCTAATTTTGAAAAAAAAGTGGTTTGGAAATAGCAAAGTGCTACTTGTATTTTTTTGCCCTATAACTTGCAAAAAAAGCAAATAACATGTAAATATTGGGTATTTCTAAACTCGGGACAAAATTTAGAAACTATTTAGAATGGGTGTCTTTTGGTGGTTGTAGATGTGTAACAGATTTTGGGGGTCAAAGTTAGAAAAAGTGTGTTTTTTTTCAATTTTGTCCTCATATTTTATATATTTTTTTATAGTAAATTATAAGATATGATGAAAATAATGGTATCTTTAGAAAGTCCATTAAATGGTGAGAAAAACGGTATATAATATGTATGGGTACAGTAAATGAGTAAGAAGAAAATTACAGCTAAACACAAACACTGCAGAAATGTAAAAATAGCCATTGTCATTAAGGGTAAGAAAATTGAAAAATGGTCCGGTCATTAAGGGGTTAAAAAAGCTGGGCCCCATAGGGGCCCAGTCGCAATTGAGCCTCTGCACCCCCTGTAGTTTCGCCCCTGCCTTTATGTGTTATTGTGTGTACGTGTAACAGTATGTATGTATGCATGCCTGTATGTGAGTGCATTTATGTGTTAGTGTGTGTACATGTGTATCAGTATGTAAACATGTCTGTATGTGTACCACTGTGAGTGCCTGTACGTGTTATTGTGTGTACATGTGTATCAGTATGTAAGCATGCCTGTATGTGTACCACTGTGAGTGCCTGTACGTGTTATTGTGTGTACATGTGTGTCAGTAAGTAAGCATGCCTGTATGTGTACCACTGTGAGTGCCTGTATGTGTTATTGTGTGTACATGTGTGTCAGTATGTAAGCATGCCTGTATGTGTACCACTGTGAGTGCCTGTACGTGTTATTGTGTGTACATGTGTGTCAGTATGTAAGCATGCCTGTATGTGTACCACTGTGAGTGCCTGTACGTGTTATTGTGGGTACATGTGTGTCAGTATGTAAGCATGCCTGTATGTGTACCACTGTGAGTGCCTGTACGTGTTATTGTGTGTACATGTGTGTCAGTATGTAAGCATGCCTGTATGTGTACCACTGTGAGTGCCTGTACGTGTTATTGTGTGTACATGTGTGTCAGTATGTAAGCATGCCTGTATGTGTACCACTGTGAGTGCCTGTTAGTGTTATTGTGTGTACATGTGTGTCAGTATGTAAGCATGCCTGTATGTGTACCACTGTGAGTGCCTTTACGTGTTATTGTCTGTACAATTATTATGTATGGCACTGTATGTTGTATGTGGACGTACCTGCACATTGCGTGCCGTTATATGGGTCACTGTGTGTATATGTGTTTGTACTTGTGTTACAGTGTGTGTGTCTGTACTTATATCACTGTGTGAGAATGCCTGTACTTGTGTCACTGTATATGTGTGAGAATGGCTGTACTTATGTCACTGTGTGAGAATGGATGTACTTGTGTCACTGTATATGTGTGAGAATGGCTGTACTTATGTCACTGTGTGAGAATGCCTGTACTTGTGTCACTGTATATGTGTGAGAATGTCTGTACTTATGTCACTGTGTGAGAATGCCTGTACTTGTGTCACTGTATATGTGTGAGAATGCCTATACTTACGTCACTGTGTGAGAATGCCTGTACTTATGTCACTGTGTGAGAATGCCTGTACTTGTGTCACTGTATATGTGTGAGAATGTCTGTACTTGTGTCACTGTATATGTGTGAGAATGTCTGTACTTGTATCACTGTGTTAGAATGTCTGTACTTGTGTCACTGTGTGAGAATGCCTGTACTTGTGTCACTGTGTGAGAATGCCTGTACTTGTGTCACTGTGTGAGAATGTCTGTACTTGTGTCACTGTGTGAGAATGCCTGTACTTGTGTCACTGTATATGTGTGAGAATGTCTGTACTTATGTCACTGTGTGAGAATGCCTGTACTTGTGTCACTGTATATGTGTGAGAATGCCTATACTTATGTCACTGTGTGAGAATGCCTGTACTTATGTCACTGTGTGAGAATGCCTGTACTTGTGTCACTGTATATGTGTGAGAATGTCTGTACTTGTCTCACTGTGTGAGCATGCATGTACTTATGTCACTGTGTGAGAATGCCTGTACTTGTGTCACTGTGTGAGAATGCCTGTACTTGTATCACTGTGTGAGAATGCCTGTACTTGTGTCACTGTGTGAGAATGACTATACTTATGTCACTGTGTGAGAATGCCTGTACTTGTATCACTGTGTGAGAATGTCTGTACTTGTGTCACTGTGTGAGAATGCCTGTACTTGTGTCACTGTGTGAGAATGCCTGTACTTGTGTCACTGTGTGAGAATGCCTGTACTTGTGTCACTGTATATGTGTGAGAATGTCTGTACTTGTGTCACTGTATATGTGTGAGAATGTCTGTACTTGTCTCACTGTGTGAGCATGCATGTACTTATGTCACTGTGTGAGAATGCCTGTACTTGTGTCACTGTGTGAGAATGCCTGTACTTGTGTCACTGTGTGAGAATGCCTGTAGTTGTGTCACTGTATATGTGCGAGAATGCCTGTACTTGTGTCACTGTGTGAGCATGCCTGTACTTGTGCCACTGTATATGTGTGAGAATGCCTGTACTTGTGTCACTGTATATGTGTGAGAATGTCTGTACTTGTCTCACTGTGTGAGCATGCATGTACTTATGTCACTGTGTGAGAATGCCTGTACTTGTGTCACTGTGTGAGAATGCCTGTACTTGTATCACTGTGTGAGAATGCCTGTACTTGTGTCACTGTGTGAGAATGCCTATACTTATGTCACTGTGTGAGAATGCCTGTACTTGTATCACTGTGTGAGAATGTCTGTACTTGTGTCACTGTGTGAGAATGCCTGTACTTGTGTCACTGTGTGAGAATGCCTGTACTTGTGTCACTGTGTGAGAATGTCTGTACTTGTGTCACTGTGTGAGAATGTCTGTACTTGTGTCACTGTGTGAGAATGCCTGTACTTGTGTCACTGTATATGTGTGAGAATGTCTGTACTTATGTCACTGTGTGAGAATGCCTGTACTTGTGTCACTGTATATGTGTGAGAATGCCTATACTTATGTCACTGTGTGAGAATGCCTGTACTTATGTCACTGTGTGAGAATGCCTGTACTTGTGTCACTGTATATGTGTGAGAATGTCTGTACTTGTCTCACTGTGTGAGCATGCATGTACTTATGTCACTGTGTGAGAATGCCTGTACTTGTGTCACTGTGTGAGAATGCCTGTACTTGTATCACTGTGTGAGAATGCCTGTACTTGTGTCACTGTGTGAGAATGCCTATACTTATGTCACTGTGTGAGAATGCCTGTACTTGTATCACTGTGTGAGAATGTCTGTACTTGTGTCACTGTGTGAGAATGCCTGTACTTGTGTCACTGTGTGAGAATGCCTGTACTTGTGTCACTGTGTGAGAATGTCTGTACTTGTGTCACTGTGTGAGAATGCCTGTACTTGTGTCACTGTATATGTGTGAGAATGTCTGTACTTATGTCACTGTGTGAGAATGCCTGTACTTGTGTCACTGTATATGTGTGAGAATGCCTATACTTATGTCACTGTGTGAGAATGCCTGTACTTATGTCACTGTGTGAGAATGCCTGTACTTGTGTCACTGTATATGTGTGAGAATGTCTGTACTTGTCTCACTGTGTGAGAATGCCCGTACTTGTGTCACTGTGTGAGAATGCCTGTAGTTGTGTCACTGTATATGTGCGAGAATGCCTGTACTTGTGTCACTGTGTGAGCATGCCTGTACTTGTGCCACTGCATATGTGTGAGAATGCCTGTACTTGTGTCATTGTATATGTGCGAGAATGCCTGTACTTGTGTCACTGTGTGAGCATGCCTGTACTTGTGCCACTGTATATGTGTGAGAATGCCTGTACTTGTGTCACTGTATATGTGTGAGAATGTCTGTACTTGTGTCACTGTGTGAGCATGCCTGTACTTGTGCCACTGTATATGTGTGAGAATGCCTGTACTTGTGCCACTATATATGTGCGAGAATGCCTGTACTTGTGTCACTGTGTGAGCATGCCTGTACTTATGTCACTGTGTGACAATGCCTGTACTTGTGTCACTGTGTGAGAATGTCTGTACTTGTATCACTGTGTGAGAATGCCTGTACTTGTGTCACTGTGTGAGAATGTCTGTACTTGTCTCACTGTGTGAGAATGTCTGTACTTGTCTCACTGTGTGAGAATGTCTGTACTTGTCTCACTGTGTGAGCATGCCTGTACTTGTGCACTGTGTGAGAATACCTGTACTTGTGTCACTGTATATGTGTGAGAATGTCTGTACTTGTCTCACTGTGTGAGAATGCCTGTACTTGTGTCACTGTGTGAGAATGCCTGTAGTTGTGTCATTGTATATGTGCGAGAATGCCTGTACTTGTGTCACTGTGTGAGCATGCCTGTACTTGTGCCACTGTATATGTGTGAGAATGCCTGTACTTGTGTCAATGTATATGTGTGAGAATGTCTGTACTTGTGTCACTGTGTGAGAATGTCTGTACTTGTTTCACTGTGTGAGAATGTCTGTACTTGTTTCACTGTGTGAGAATGTATGTACTTGTGTCACTGTGTGAGAATGCCTGTACTTGTGTCACTGTGTGAGAATGCCTGTACTTGTGTCACTGTGTGAGAATGTCTGTACTTGTTTCACTGTGTGAGAATGTCTGTACTTGTGTCACTGTGTGAGCATGCCTGTACTTGTGTCACTGTGTGAGAATACCTGTACTTGTGTCACTGTGTGAGAATGTCTGTACTTGTTTCACTGTGTGAGAATGTCTGTACTTGTGTCACTGTGTGAGCATGCCTGTACTTGTGTCACTGTGTGAGAATACCTGTACTTGTGTCACTGTATATGCGTGAGAATGTCTGTAATTGTCTCACTGTGTGAGAATGCCTGTACTTGTGTTACTGTATATGTGTGAGAATGCCTATACTTATGTCACTGTGTGAGAATGCCTGTACTTATGTCACTGTGTGAGAATGTCTGTACTTGTTTCACTGTGTGAGAATGTATGTACTTGTGTCACCGTGTGAGAATGCCTGTACTTGTGTCACTGTGTGAGAATGTATGTACTTGTGTCACCGTGTGAGAATGCCTGTACTTGTGTCACTGTGTGAGAATGGCTTCCCTGCGTTTGGATTGTACACAGTCTGCACCTGCCTAATGCTTTGGATTGTAAAGCACTTTTATTGCTCTTGACAAAGACGGTTGAAACGCGTTGGGATAAAATAAAGATACACATTTTTAAAATATATCTGTGATATTGTCTTTTAGCACTGGGAAAGAGCCGGTAACCTGCAGTATACACTAGTCACGAGTATATACATCTGAGGAGGAAAAGAAGGACAAAAGCGATTGACAGAAGTGTTTTACCAATTGAACCAGCGCCTCCAGCTAGCACACCTAATTGATATCAACCATTTAAAAGGACATGCAACTAAACAATTTTCTTTCAAAATTTAGAAAGAGAATGCAATTTTAAACAACTTTCCAATTTACTTCTATTATCAAATTTGGTTAATTCTCTTGGTATACCTAGGTAGGCTCGGGAGTTGCTTATTGGTGGCTGCACATATATGCCTCATGTTATTGGCTCACCCATGGGCATTGCTGTTTCCTCAACAAGGGATACTAAGAAAATGAAGCAAATTAAATAATAGAAGTATATTGGAAAGTTGTTTAAAATCCTTATCTCTATCTGAATCATAAAAAAAGAAATGATGTGCTTCATGTCCCTTTAAGTGTACTGCACAGACACTTATTTCCCAGTTATTTTTTTCATGGCACATACAGAGGGCAGGGTTTATCCTCAAGTAGATGAAGGATGAGTGATTTCTGTAGACTTGTTCCAGCTGATTTGGAATGCCCCAAGCCATTTCTATCTATAATTAAAATGCTCTTATAAATATTTCAGCGTTAAAACGTTCTCTACATGATGTTAATGTGCAAACAAGTTTTTTTAGTAGTGTATTGTAGTGGAACTTTTTTTTTTTAAACACATTAAAATTAAAATTTGGAAAAAGCTACAATTAAATGAAAAAGTCACAAAAATAACTGGTAAAATTCAGCGTGTCTAGATTTAATTTGAGTTTTCTATTTAAAGTCCCAATTACATATATGCAAGTCAATTGTTATTGACCATTCTTAGAAGGAAATGTAAGACGATATTACGTAAAAATACCAACAGAACATTTTTTATTTAAAATAAATAAATGACTTAACAACTAAAAACATTTAAGCAAGAATACTTCCGAGTTAATAATCTTTGCTTTTGAGCTCTAATACTAGCACATTTAAGTGATTGTCAAACTAAGCGTTTGTGAAATGCTAGGATTGACCATTGGAACAAATACTTCATGCTGAAAGCTCCTTTATTTGTTTCAAGCGTTTGCCGCCCTAAGCTGCTCAGGCCAATAGCCGTGCGGGAAATCCGGCTTGTCGCCCTGTGGAGCCGGATTTCCCGACCGGCTATTTGCTAAGAGGTGGAAACGTCACCTCTTAGCAAAACAGGATTCTGCCGTGGGCAGCCTGAGCAGCTCAGTGCGGCAAACGCTTGAAACAAATAAAGGAGCTTTCAGCATGAAGTATTTTATACTTCATGAATGAAAGTCCCCTTTATTTGTTCCAATGGTCAATCCTAGCGTTTCACTTTAATTTTAAACATCTGGTATCAAACTTGCTTTGTTCTATCCTTCGTTGAAGAGTAAAGGAGTGTGCAGATGTCTTTAGCTTTCTATGGCAGCAGTGTTTGCAACTATGGGGCCTAGTTATCAAGCCGTCAACCTCAAATACGCTAGAATTCCGCAGCGTATTTGTGGCGAGGCTGATACGCCTTAGTTATCAAAGGCTCGAGACCGGCAAAAGTAGAATTTTGTGATGTAAGCATCGATCCGCCGGACTCAGTCCGACACAGATCGATTCTTACGTCACTCCAGATGTTCCGCACACAAGTGCGGCACATTCTCACTACTTTTGCTAGTTATCAAAAAGCTAGCAGGTACGCTCGGCACTTTTACGGCCCAGCGTACCTGGTTTTCAATCCGCCACCCCTGGAGGCGGCGGATCCCATAGGAATCAATGGGAGTCTGACCATAGCGAAAGTACAAGTTCGCTGCTGACAGACATCCCATTGATTTCTATGGGAGCTGTCTACACCTAACACCCTAACATGTACCCCGAGTCTAAACACCACTAATCTGTCCCCCCTACACCGCCGCAACTAAATAAAGTTATTACCCCCTAAACCGCCGCTCCCGGAGCCCACCGCAAGCTACTCTATACATATTAACCCCTAAACCGCCACTCCCGGAGCCCACCGCAACTATAATAAATGTATTAACCCCTAAACCGCCGCTCCCTGAACCCGCCGCAACCTATATTAAATGTATTAACCCCTATCCTGCCCCCCCTACACCGTCGCCACCTATAATAAATTTAATAACCCCTAATCTGCCCCCCCTACACCGTCGCCACCTATAATAAATTTATTAACCCCTATCCTGCCCCCCACTACGCCGCCGCCACTGTAATAAAATTATTAACCCCTAAACCTAAGTCTAACCCTAACGCCCCCCTAACTTAAATATTAATTAAATAAATCTAAATAAATTAACTCTTATTAACTAAATGAATCCTATTTAAAACTAAATACTTACCTTTAAAATAAACCCTAATATAGCTACAATATAAATAATAATTATATTCTAGCTATCTTAGGATTTATATTTATTTTACAGGTACCTTTCAATTTATTTTAACCAGGTACAATAGCTATTAAATAGTTATTAACTATTTAATAGCTTACCTAGCTAAAATAAAGAGAAATGTACCTGTAAAATAAAAACTAACCTAAGTAACAATTGCACCTAACACTACACTATACTTTAATAAATTATTCCTATTTAAAACTAAATACTTACCTGTAAAATAAATCCTAAGATAGCTACAATATAATTAATAATTATAGTATAGCTATCTTAGGATTTATATTTATTTTACAGGTAACTTTGTATTTATTTTAGCTAGTTAGAATAGTTATTAAATAGTTATTAACTATTTAATAACTACCTAGCTAAAAGAAATACAAAATTACCTGTAAAATAAATCCTAACTTAAGTTACAATTAAACCTAATACTACACTATCATTAAATTAATTAAATAAACTACCTACAAATAACTACAATTAAATACAATTACATAAACTAACTAAAGTACAAAAAATAAAAAAAGCTAAGTTACAAAAAATAAAAAAATAAGTTACAAACATGTTAAAAATATTACAACAATTTTAAGCTACTTACACCTAATCTAAGCCCCCTAATAAAATCAAAAACCCCCTCAAAATAAAAAAATGCCCTACCCTATTCTAAATTAAATAAAGTTCAAAGCTCTTTTACCTTAACAGCCCTTAAAAGGGCCATTTGTGGGGGCATGCCCCAAAGAAAACAGCTCTTTTGCCTGTAAAAGAAAAATACAACCCCCCCAACATTAAAACCCACCACCCACATACCCCTAATCTAACCCAAACCCCCCTTACAAAAACCTAACACTAATCCCCTGAAGATCATCCTACCTTGTCTTCACTCAGCCGAGCAGCGATGGAACCGAAGTGGACATCCGGAGCGGAAGAAGTTAATCCTCCAAGCGGCGCTGAAGAAATCTTCCATCCGATGAAGTCATCATCCAGGCGGTGCTGAAGAAAAGTCTTCGATCCGGCCGATGTCATCTTCAAAGAGGCGCTGAAGAGGTCTTCTATCCGGGCGAAGTCATCTTCCAAGCCGGGTCTTGAATCTTCCTTCCGCAGACGCGGAACCTCCTTCTTCACCGACGGACTACGACGAATGATGGCTCCTTTAAGGGACGTCATCTAAGATGGCGTCCCCTCAATTCCGATTGGCTGATAGGATTCTATCAGCCAATCGGAATTAAGGTAGGAAAAATCTGATTGGCTGATGGAATCAGCCAATCAGATTCAAGTTCAATCCGATTGGCTAATCCAATCAGCCAATCACATTGAGCTCGTATTCTATTGGCTGATCGGAACAGCCAATAGAATGCGAGCTCAATCTGATTGGCTGATTCCATCAGCCAATCAGATTTTTCCTACCTTAATTCCGATTGGCTGATAGAATCCTATCAGCCAATCGGAATTGAGGGGACGCCATCTTGGATGACGTCCCTTAAAGGAGCCTTCATTCGTCGTAGTCCGTCGGTGAAGAAGGAGGTTCCGCGTCGGCGGAAGGAAGATTCAAGACCCAGCTTGGAAGATGACATCGCCCGGATAGAAGACCTCTTCAGCGCCTCTTTGAAGATGACATCGGCCGGATCGAAGACTTTTCTTCAGCGCCGCCTGGATGATGACTTCATCGGATGGAAGATTTCTTCAGCGCCGCTTGGAGGATTAACTTCTTCCGCTCCGGATGTCCACTTCGGTTCCATCGCTGCTCGGCTGAGTGAAGACAAGGTAGGATGATCTTCAGGGGATTAGTGTTAGGTTTTTGTAAGGGGGGTTTGGGTTAGATTAGGGGTATGTGGGTGGTGGGTTTTAATGTTGGGGGGGTTGTATTTTTCTTTTACAGGCAAAAGAGCTGTTTTCTTTGGGGCATGCCCCCACAAATGGCCCTTTTAAGGGCTGGTAAGGTAAAAGAGCTTTGAACTTTATTTAATTTAGAATAGGGTAGGGCATTTTTTTATTTTGGGGGGGTTTGTTATTTTATTAGGGGGCTTAGATTAGGTGTAAGTAGCTTAAAATTGTTGTAATATTTTTAACATGTTTGTAACTTATTTTTTTATTTTTTGTAACTTAGCTTTTTTTATTTTTTGTACTTTAGTTAGTTTATGTAATTGTATTTAATTGTAGTTATTTGTAGGTAGTTTATTTAATTAATTTAATGATAGTGTAGTATTAGGTTTAATTGTAACTTAAGTTAGGATTTATTTTACAGGTAATTTTGTATTTCTTTTAGCTAGGTAGTTATTAAATAGTTAATAACTATTTAATAACTATTCTAACTAGCTAAAATAAATACAAAGTTACCTGTAAAATAAATATAAATCCTAAGATAGCTATAATATAATTATTAATTATATTGTAGCTATCTTAGGATTTATTTTACAGGTAAGTATTTAGTTTTAAATAGGAATAATTTATTAAAGTATAGTGTAGTGTTAGGTGTAATTGTAACTTAGGTTAGGATTTATTTTACAGGTACATTTCTCTTTATTTTAGCTAGGTAAGCTATTAAAAAGTTAATAACTATTTAATAGCTATTGTACCTGGTTAAAATAAATTGAAAGGTACCTGTAAAATAAAAATAAATCCTAAGATAGCTAGAATATAATTATTATTTATATTGTAGCTATATTAGGGTTTATTTTAAAGGTAAGTATTTAGTTTTAAATAGGATTCATTTAGTTAATAAGAGTTAATTTATTTAGATTTATTTAATTAATATTTAAGTTAGGGGGGCGTTAGGGTTAGACTTAGGTTTAGGGGTTAATAATTTTATTACAGTGGCGGCGGTGTAGTGGGGGGCAGATTAGGGGTTAATAAATTTATTATAGGTGGCGACGGTGTAAGGGGGGCAGATTAGGGGTTATTAAATTTATTATAGGTGGCAACGGTGTAGGGGGGGCAGGATAGGGGTTAATAGGTTTAATATAGGTTGCGGTGGGTTCAGGGAGCGGCGGTTTTGTGGTTAAACTATTTATTTAGTTGCGGAGAGGTGCGGGATCAGCAGGATAGGGGTTAATAACTTTATAATAGAGGGCGACGGTGTAGGGTGGGCAGGATAGGGGTTACTAGGTATACTGTAGGTGGCAGCGGTGTCCGGGAGTGGCGGTTTAGGGGTTAATACATTTATAAGAGTTGCGGCAGGGTCTAGGAGCGGCGGTTTAGGGGTTAATACATTTATAAGAGTTGCGGCAGGGTCTAGGAGCGGCGGTTTAGGGGTTAATACATTTATAAAAGTTGCGGCAGGGTCTAGGAGCGGCGGTTTAGGGGTTAGTAACTTTATTGAGTTGCGGGGGGCTCCGGTATAGGGATAGAACAGTGTAGTTTAGTGTGAGTGCTTAGTGACAGGCTAGCAATAAAGCTGGGAAAAAGCCAAAGGGCAGCGAGATCGGATGAGTGATAACTGTCACAGTCCGCTGCTCATCGCCCCGCGGCTTTTTGACAGCTTTATTTGATAACTTAGGCGTATTTTTTCAGGTCCGCGGCAGCGATGTGAGGCGAGCTTAGGCGGGCGTATTGGGCCGGCGAAGCCAGAAAAGTAGACGGCTTGATAACTACCCCCCTATGTATAAGATTTTTTTATAATCATTGTTGCAAACACTGCTGCCAGATGGCTGAAGACATGCGCACACTCCTTAACTTAACTAGGATTACTCTTTAAAGCGATATGAAACCCAAGCATTTTCTTTTGTGATTCAGACAGCGCTTATAATTTTAAAAAAATGTTTCCAATTTACTTGTTTTATAAGATTTGCTTTGTTCCTATGGCATTCTTTGTTGAAGAGATACTTAAATAGTTGTCTGTTGCTATAAAGGGCTCAAAAGGATAACATTCTTGCAAAACTGCTGCCATATAGTGTGCCGACACGTGCATGCGCCTGCTGCCATATAGTGTGCCGACACGTGCATGCGCCTGGGCTTTTCAACAAAAGATCCCTGCTTTTCAACAATAGATACCAAGATAACAAAGAAAATTTGATAACAGAAGTAAATTAGAAAGTTGTTTAAACATAGAAACAAAGATATTGACGGCAGATAAGATCCATAGGCCCAGCAAGTCTGCCTGATATTTCCTAAAAGTATGAACTCATCTAGTTTGTAGGACTTATACTTGTCCCAGGCATTCTTAAAGTCCACCACAGTGTTTGTCATTACTACCTCTTGTAGAAGTTTATTCCATGAATTAATCCCCCTTTCTTAAAGAAGTGCTTCCTTAAATTACTCCTGAATATACTACTCTTCAGCTGAGATCATGACTCCTTGTTCTAGAATTGTTCTTTTTATGATCAATACTCACAGCCTCAGTTTTACTAAGCCCTTTAATATACTTGCAAGTTACTGTCATATCACCTCTTTCCCTTCTCTCCTCTAAGCTATAATTTTAACAAAGGATACAAAGAGAACTAACCAACAATAGGAACAGAAGTACATTAGACAAATCTTTAAAATTCCCTTCTGTCCAATCCATGTAAAGGGATGAAACTCAAATTTTTCTTTTATAATTCAGAAATACCATATCATTTTAAACAGCTTTCAAATGTACTTCTACTATCAAATTTTCTTCATTCTCTTGGTATCCTTTGTTGAAAGGAGTAACAATGCACTTCTGGTAGCTACCTGAACACATCAGATGAGCCAATGACAACAGGTCATGCAGCCACCAATCAGCAGCTAGGTCCCAGTAGAGCAATGATACTCCTGAGCCTACCTATGAATGCTTTTCAGCAAAGAATGCCAAGAGAACAAAGCAAATAAGATGTTAGATAGGAATTGAAGAATTTAATTTAAAGGACAATAATAGTCAGAATATGATATGCTGTTTTTCATTAGAGCAGCGGTTCCCAACCTGGGGTACGCGGAGGACCGGTTGGGGGTACGCGACAATATTGTTGGTAATGGCGGAAGATACGGTGGGACACTCTCAATGGGTCATCAACTAATAACCATCGTGGAACTGTAGAAGGAAGGAGCGCTCAGTCTGAAAGTGACAAGTGAAGTCCTGGCCTGGCATATAGGCAGATGGGAGCCCCTGCACCTGAAATATGTAGACCGGGTGTGGATGACTCCGATCCACACATTTAATGATCACTCGTGAACAACATTTTGACTGTGAGTACACAGTTAGAAGCGGCACTGCAGCAGCATAACTGCGTGTACACGTGTGGTAGAGCCGTGGAGGTTGCGACTCACACAGGCGAGGCCGGTCTGCATCTCCAAATAAGTTATAGTTAGTGCCGGGAAGTAAAGTACTGCTGCTTGCTTGATTCAGATTGCTTCACTTCCAAATAAAACTTCCATAGTGGCTGGGTGTGTAATATCAATCGGATCTCACAAATTTAAATATTTTTATGATCATTACACTTTAACTCCCCATCAGGGCCATGTTTAGGGGCAACCAGGCAGCTGCCAGGGGCGCCAGCCAAACAGCAGGGCTCCTTCTGAGAATGAGATCTGAGCTTTAATCCTGTTGATACATGTACAGTCGTATGCCATTCAGGTATAGCTTACCTTAAACTATTTATTATCAGGGTATTGTCAGGTATTAATACACTATTTAATATCTGGGTTTATCCTGATAATAAATAGTTTATTAATACCTGACAATAGAGAAGTAAGGATAGGTGTGGGATAAGCGCTCCACAAATAGAGCTAACCAGAAGATTATATATATAAAATGAAATAACAGGAGGACCCAATGTTGCCAAGAAATAAAAAGTTTTTTTATAATAAATTTATATAGCGATTTTTGGCAGATATCGTGTTAACACATACAAAATTACAAAAGATGCCGGCATCTAAAACAATAAAACATCATAAATGTATTAAAAAACAAGGGGAATCGGCCGATATATTTAGGGCACAAATATAAAAATTCTCTGTTTAAATTCTGCGAAAAATAAGATAAACAGTAAAAATGTATCTAAAGATAGACTTGATTGGGGCAGATAACTCTTATCACAGTAATCTTAACTCGTTATGTATTACCAATACTTCGATTAAACGGTTTAGTTGTCAAGCACAGTGTATGGTGGAGGCGTCTGATCTGTTAGCCGTTAGGAGTAACTGTGAGTGATGAGTCGTAAGGTTTGACGTCACGTCACCTGACTGGTAATTTTCCTCCAATCCCTGTAGCGGGCCTGGACAAAGTAATTGTTTGAAAAAATATATCCCAGTTGAAAATATACAATTATGTCAAAGTATGATTGGTATGTAACAGTTAGTAGCGATACTTGCAAATGTCCGATGTCCAGTTGTCTTTTCCAAGTTATATAACAGATTTATTGTATCAGCGGCTCTAGATTGTGTGAAATGTTGATCCGTTCTTTTTTATCCGTTTTAGGAAGTCAGTCTGTTTTTCGATAAAGCTCCTAAGCACTTTGTTGTTATCCGTGGTGTTGTATTAAATAGGGCTATGATGGGAGCAAGATGAAACAAAGGGGCACACAGGAATTATTCATATATCCGTCTCAGTGTTTAATCAAGGAGATAGACATGAACCTGTTTGTAGTGCCAATGGAACAGTTCAGCATATGAGTGGCTTTAGATAAAGTTAGGATTGTTACACACAGGGATTATTCATATGTCTTCTCTCTATATATATCATAGAGATAGAGATGAACCTGTGAGCTGTAACACTATTGACAATAAAAGTAAGCAAATCTACGCGTTTCGTAGTGTTAGCTGCCTTTATCAAGATGCTTACTAGATGTAGTTTCTGCCTTTTATAGGGAATATACAATTGATGTCTGGTGTATTAGAGGATGATCTGAATTAACCCATTCGGTATTTTCAAGGTGAGTGCCTTGAAAGATTTTTTCCTTAGAAGTTAAATACATAGATAAAACAGGGTGCAATAAATTGGTGTAGCATTATATAATATAAATTTAAATTTAAACATTCCGTAATTTCATATTAGATATCATAAAATATGAAAATCAACAGGAAATCATAAATACCTATACCAATAAAAATGCAATAAAAAGCTGCAATGTAGATTTTGCCAAAAAACCGGTAACGGATAAAAAAGAACGGATCAACATTTCACACAATCTAGAGCCGCTGATACAATAAACCCGTTATAAAACTTTGAAAAGACAACTGGACATTGGACATTTGCAAGTATCGCTACTAACTGTTACATACCAATCATACTTTGACATAATTGTATATTTTCAACTGGGATATATTTTTTCAAACAATTACTGTGTCCAGGCCCGCTACAGGGATTGGAGGAAAATTACCAGTCAGGTGACGTGACGTCAAACCTTACGACTCATCACTCACAGTTACTCCTAACGGCTAACAGATCAGACGCCTCCACCATTCACTGTGCTTGACAACTAAACCGTTTAATCGAAGTATTGGTAATACATAACGAGTTAAGATTACTGTGATAAGAGTTATCTGCCCCAATCAAGTCTATCTTTAGATACATTTTTACTGTTTATCTTATTTTTCGCAGAATTTAAACAGAGAATTTTCATATTTGTGGCCTAAATATATCGGCTGATTCCCCTTGTTTTTTAATACATTTATGATGTTTTATTGTTTTAGATGCCGGCATCTTTTGTAATTTTACAAAATATAAATTTATTATAAAAAAACTTTTTATTTCTTGGCAACATTGGGTCCTCCTGTTATTTCATTTTATATATATAATCTTCTGGTTAGCTCTATTTGTGGAGCGCTTATCCCACACCTATCCTTACTTCTCTGTTCAATAGTCTGTAATTCGAGATTTATCAGACCGCATAAGGGATTTAAGCATTAACCATTTGACTAGCACTCACACCACCCTTCTCACTTTTGCTAATACCTGACAATACCCTGATAATAAATACTTTATTTATACCTGACAACATCCCTGATAATACCCTGATAACAAATACTTTATACCTGACAATACCCTGATAATAAATACTTTATTTATACCTGACAATACCCTGATAATAAATTCTTTATTTATACCTGACAATACCCTGATAATAAATACTTTATTTATACCTGACAATACCCTGATAATACTTTATTTATACCTGACAATACCCTTATAATAAATACTTTATTTATACCTGACAATATCCTGATGATAAATACTTTATTTATACCTGACAATAAATACTTTATTTATACCTGACAATACCCTGATAATAAATACTTTATTTATAGCTGACAATACCCTGATAATAAATACTTTATTTATAGCTGACAATACCCTGATAATAAATACTTTATTTATACCTGACAATATCCTGATAATAAATACTTTATTTATACCTGACAATACTCTGATAATAAATACTTTATTTATACCTGACAATACCCTGATAATAAATACTTTATTTATAGCTGACAATACCCTGATAATAAATACTTTATTTATACCTGACAATATCCTGATAATAAATACTTTATTTATACCTGACAATACCCTGATAATAAATACTTTATTTATACCTGACAATACCCTGATAATAAATACTTTATTTATAGCTTGACAATACCCTGATAATAAATACTTTATTTATACCTGACAATACCCTGATAATAAATACTTTATTTATACCTGACAATACCCTGATAATAAATACTTTATTTATACCTGACAATATCCCTGATAATAAATACTTTATTAATACCTGACAATATCCCTGATAATAAATAGTTTAAATAAAAAAAAAAACTTTTTGAGGGATGGGTAGGGTAAATGAAAAGAGGGGGTACTCATAAATGAAAAGCCTAATAAAGGGGTAAGGGAGAGAACCACTGCATTAGAGCATCTCATTTTAAGACTATCAAACATGCACTACTGTGTTTAACCCCCTGGTGGTGCTAGAGCAAATAATCCACAAATAGATATAAGAACTCAGCACCCTTTCCCAATTTTCATTATATATTTTGTGATGTTTCGGGGATAGATGGTCTGAGGAATGGGAACATCTATCCCCAAACATCACAAAATAAATTATGGAAATTGGGAAAGAGTTCTAAGTTCTTATCTATCTATCTATCTATCTATCTATCTATCTATCCATCCACCTATCCAGATATATAGCTATATATATATATATATATATATCTGAGCAAACATACAGTTTGAATACTGGTGCACGGGCCTAACAACACATATGCATATTTACTTCCCTTAGCAAAAGATGCTACGGGGCTGCAGTTTTTTTTAATCACCACTAGAGGTCCCTAAACTTGTGATGACTGAAACAAGTGGGAAAAAAGAAAGCTCTGCACAGACTGCAAGCAGTTTGCTGTGGCAAGTTTTTCTTAGTTCTGTAGTCTTAGTTAGGCTGTGCATCAACTCATTGTGTATGTGTGTATGTAAATGTATGTGTTTGTGTGCATGTGTATATGTGTGTGCACGTGTGTGTATATGTGTTTGTGTGTGAATATGGTATTTGTGCATGTGTAAGTGTGTGTATGTGATCATGTTGTTTATGTGTATGTGGATATATGTTGTTTGTGTATATGTGTGTATGTGTTTGTATGTGAACATGTTGTTGTTTGTGTATTTGTATATATGTGTATGCAGGGTCGTCACTAAAAATTTT
This sequence comes from Bombina bombina, assembly GCF_027579735.1. Classification (NCBI taxonomy): domain Eukaryota; kingdom Metazoa; phylum Chordata; class Amphibia; order Anura; family Bombinatoridae; genus Bombina; species Bombina bombina. Next base: position 86,965,583 of record NC_069502.1, on the reverse strand, counting down.
GGGGCCCCTGACTTAACCATTGATCAGATGCCCCCCCCCCTCACCCTTGACATGTGCAATTTTTGACCAAGTGACTAAAACGTATATGCACTTTATTCTTAAGTGTAGTCAAATGTGGAAATGTTGTAAAGTAGGTAGTAACATAGAAACACACAGACACACTCATACACTGAAACACACACACACTCACACATAAGGATTCACATATAGACACTCTAGCAGACACGCAAAGAAACACACAAACACACTCGGACACAGACACTCAGCACTTGTTTACATTGACCTGACAAGTAATGAGGAAGACTACAGTTTTGTCAAAAAAGGAGATTTACAAAACAAAATATGGAGTTCTGATTATCTTTTTGTCAAGGAAGATGCCAACTAAATGATGACAACAGCATGCAGTGGCTGAAAGGAAGGGCCCTGAACTGCCTAAACAATAATTTAAAGGTTAAATGCTGGATTGGTGACTTCCAGAAGGTTCTCATTAGTCTCAAAGTCTGTAGAAAGATGTGAATAGTAGTAAGGTCAAAATGTCCTAAAAAGGAACAGACAATGGACAAACACACAAACTCAAACACAAACTTGCACATACACCCAAGAAAACACTGACAGAGACAGCCTCAGAAAACACACAAAGACATACACACACACCCACAGAAAACACACAAAAACATACACACACAGAGAGACAACCACATAAAACACAGAAAGACATACATACACACCTTCACTGAGACATCCACAGAAAACACACAAAGACATACACACACTCTCACAGAGACACTCACAGAAAATGCACAGACATACACACACCCTCACAGAGACACCCACAGAAAACAGACACCCTTACAGAGACATCCACAGAAAACACAGACAAACATACAAACACACACCCACCCTCACAGAGACATCCACAGAAAACACAGAGACATACACACCCACTCTCACAGAGGCATCCAGAGAAAATACACAAAGACATACATACACACACCCTCACAGAGACACCCATAGAAAAAGCACAAAGACATAGGCACACACCCTCACAGACATCCAGAGAAAATGCACAAAGACATACACACCCACCCTCACAGAGAGACCCACAGAAAAAAAAAACACATACACACTCATAGAGACACAAACAAAAGCACAAAGACAGAAACACTCACAGGAAGTAACATTTCTGCACATTGCATCCCCTAAATCAACAATGTGTGACATGCATGATAAAAAATTGCAAAAATTAAGAGATCACTTTTTAAAGAATCATATTTGTAAATGTGCAAACAAAAATAATTCTGTGAATTCAAAATTGTACATTAATGATCTGGGTAGATGGCTAGAGGAAGAAAAGTACTTTTAAAAGATTGACATATGTTTGTTTTTAACCTTCATTGTCCCCAACCAAGAGCACCACTTCAAATATAGTGTACAAATGTTCCCATCTGTCAGCTGTACTTATGGATTTTGAAAATGCTGTACTCTATATGGTCTTGGTGGAACCATAAGCTGTGGTACTCATAACATTAGATCTGGTTAAATGCAGGATTTAGGCTTGTTTGTATGTATTTCAAAATTAAGTCAGCTGTAGTGTAAACTGAACAGTTTTAAGTTAACCTGTCTCATTTCAAACACTGAGAAATCTTAGTCTGAGAGTATAACATTTTATGCAGATGTAAAAATCTTAGATAAAATGCCTCCTTGCATCTGGAAAGTCCTTGCATAAAGGGGCAGTAAACTGGAATGTTATATATATATATATATATATATATATATACATAGAATTAAGTAGAATGTTACCATTCAGTGTCAGTGAGTGGAAACAGGCGTTACTCAAGTAAATGTGCTAGTCAGAGGTATGAAAATCTCATAGAGCAGCTATGAAGGTACAAATATTGTATGATAGACTAAGTCTATACAATATAGGAAAAATAGGAGTCAAAGGGTAAACAGCGCTTATGGAGATTCTTAAAAACTGAATAATATTAAAATCTCGGCAGTGTTGGTGGGTAAAGAAAACAAAAAAAAAAAAAAAAAAAAAAGGGAAGAGAAGTATATGAATATACGTATATATATTAGAGTCTTTGATAGGATATTGGAATCCTAGTGTAATGAAGGCGTAATAGATACCCTTACCAAAAGTTACCTCAATCCTATGAGGTAAGTTTGCCGCATTGGAGGATGTATCTAGTGGTTGAATGAATCCTGGATGTTCTGGTCTGTATAAAATCGCTGCCTCTTGGAGTAGAATGGGATGTGGGTCCCCTTTGTGCTGGTTTCTTTAGGAAACTTCCTGTATTTATTGCCTCTTGGAGCTTGGTTTTCTTGTCTTGGTATGAACTTTAGGATGTCAGAGCAGGTGACGTGGTTACAGGGTACTTATTTCTTTTTTCTTTTCTTATTTTTTCTTCATTTTCCTTAGAGTTGTGTCAGCAGATACAAAACTCACGTCTGTGGTACACAAAGATATTTCCTTCCTTCCTAGTACTGTGTGCATAAAATATTTCCAAGCACGCCACTCACAAATTTCCCTTTTCCGACTCCGAGTCGTTTCGGAGTCGGAAAAGGGAAATTTGTGAGTGGCGTGCTTGGAAATATTTTATGCACACAGTACTAGGAAGGAAGGAAATATCTTTGTGTACCACAGACGTGAGTTTTGTATCTGCTGACACAACTCTAAGGAAAATGAAGAAAAAATAAGAAAAGAAAAAAGAAATAAGTACCCTGTAACCACGTCACCTGCTCTGACATCCTAAAGTTCATACCAAGATAAGAAAACCAAGCTCCAAGAGGCAATAAATACAGGAAGTTTCCTAAAGAAACCAGCACAAAGGGGACCCACATCCCATTCTACTCCAAGAGGCAGCGATTTTATACAGACCAGAACATCCAGGATTCATTCAACCACTAGATACATCCTCCAATGCGGCAAACTTACCTCATAGGATTGAGGTAACTTTTGGTAAGGGTATCTATTACGCCTTCATTACACTAGGATTCCAATATCCTATCAAAGACTCTAATATATATACGTATATTCATATACTTCTCTTCCCTTTTTTTTTTTTTTTTTTTTTTTTTTTTTGTTTTCTTTACCCACCAACACTGCCGAGATTTTAATATTATTCAGTTTTTAAGAATCTCCATAAGCGCTGTTTACCCTTTGACTCCTATATATATATATACAACAACATTTTAAATTAGGGGGAGATACAAGGTGAGTTTAAAATCCTCCACTACGCACAAAATATAGAAAAAATAACTCATTGTGTAGTTAATTAACAAATCTAGACAGGCCCAGAGGCTTGTTTTCTCACAGAAAACCTCTAAATTACATTGTTTCCAATGCAGCAAAGTATTCTGGGTAAGATATGCAAATTAAGTACACAATGACACACCTTTTTACCTCAGTCTGCTTTTCAGCAGGTTCCCTTTATGCCAAAGTATCGCTGTTCACACAGCTTATAAACTTAGCTAGGGTTAGTGCAGTGATTCATAACCATCCCAGGACAGACTGTTTTGTGGTTTTTGCCACTCATCAGCTGGGAGGTTAGAATCACTGCTGGGCGAAGTTGATTCCAGGCAGAATACAACAACATTTTAAATTAGGGGGAGATAAAAAAAACGCATATCTGCCAAAAGAGCACCTACCATTTGTGTATTGAAAAGGAAACATTTTTGCATGGCTTTAAATATAGAATTTCTACAGCATTGTCAAATAATCATAAATACACTGCTGCATATTGTTTTATGGACCTCTGGCCCCACCATACAACTACTACCACACTGAAGTTACAATCCAAAATTGCTCAAAGAAATAAAAAACATTTACTAAGTAAGTCCTTCCTCCTCTGCAATACTGTCTGACTCAGACAAACACTGCACAAAGTGTCAAGTCTGTCTCACACTGTGCATAGTGGTTTAGTGCACACTCAGAAATCCTCTCAAATGCTAATACTTTACTCCTTGTAATGACATTTCCCATGCTCATTTAGCACTCTGCTGTAGTTCCCACTGGTGGCTGCCAAACATTTTTTTTAGTTGTTCTTGCCTCATGGAGCCCACCTGGCCCATTGGGCCCCTGACAGGAGTCACCCCCTGATGGCGGCCCTGAGTGTATGTACATGTTGTTTTTGTACGTGGATATATGTGTATTTATATGTTTGTATAAGTGAGGGTGTATATTAAACATGTGCACTGGATATTTCAGGCCGATCCGCCACCAGCCACATTCATCAAATTTCTAAGGTGGATTTATTCTTGTGACAGTGCAGCACACTTAGCTCTGCATTTGCACACATCTTAATGTGTTGAACTTTCACAAAAATAAATCCGGCTCAGAAAATTGCCAAATGCGGCTTGCGACCTCCATCTTCGGCATTCAGATTGGTCCAAAATAGTCGAATGCACGTGTCTAATGTATATTAATTGCTCATTAGTTATGCTTTGGAAGGGGTTCTGGAAGGGGTTCTGCAGAGGAGTTCTAGTTAAGCCTCTGCATCTGGAAGAGGAGGGTAAAGGTAATTTGTCCCAAATTCTGTAGCAGTGGGTAGATGAGCAGTGATACACAGGAAAAGAAAAAAAGAGAGATGTGTAAAACAGGGGTAGATTAAAGGGATATGAAACCCCCCAAAAATATTTTGCAATTCAGACAGCACATACTATTTTTAAAAAAGTTTCAAATGTACTTATTTGATCAAATTTGCTTAGTTCCCATAATATTATAGAGCACTATATGGCAGGAAATAGTGGTACCACTTCGTGCTCTAGCAACAAGATATTATTCTTGCTAAACTGCTGCCATATAATGCTCCAGAAATGTGGCGGCTCCTAAGCATACAGCCCCACTTTTCAATAAAAGATAACAAAAGAAACAAAGACAAATGTATACATTTAAAACTAAGACTAATCTGTGCTTTAAATATACATCACTATAGCTATAATTTATTTTCTGTTCCCTTTAATAGTATTTCTAAAAATTTGTTAAAGGTCTTCCAAGGAAACAAAAATCCAGTTGGCCCCTCATATGAATAGGTTGGACAACTCTTAGTGAACTCGGTCCTTTGATAGCATAACGTCACTTTAATGTCCAAACCTATGTCTGTCAACAGCAACCACTGCGCTGCATCTTTGTAAATCTCTGTTGATATATTTACAGTCCACTAGAGGGCAATAATGTAAATAAATCACAGTTGGATGCAGGATTGTTGCAGCAATTCTTAGCGATCTAATTTCTTTCTACATTAAAAAGATACTCTGTTATGCCATGATTTATTTCTTATAATTACTAGCCCATAAAACACCTAATAAATAATAATGATTAAAGTTAAAATGAAAAATGAGACATTTAGGGACGCAAAGACATAACCAACCAACTGAAAAAACCTACAGCAGTAATTTGATCCAATCCAAGGACTTCATTTATAATGGCGCATTCCTGACAATCTGTACACTACATCAGCGAGTGTTAAAGGTCAAGGATCGACAGCAGTCTCATCTAATACGTGTGAAGGTCACTTCGCCTAGACATAATACAGTGTGTTCTACATCACACCATAAAGTGAGATCTCACCCACTGCAAAAAGATAATATCTGCATGTATCTTTACTCAGCAATGCAGAGAACAAAACCAATCAGAACAGCTTATAGGGTCATCATTAGAGCATTTCATTTTCTTTCATAATTCAGATAGAGCACACGGGTTTTAAGCAATTTTCCAATTTACTTCTATTATTAAATTTGCTTCATTCTCTTAATATCCTTTGTTGGAGGGGCAGGAATGCAGTACTGAAAGCTAGCTGAACACATCGGATGAGACAGTTAAAAGAGGTATATATGTGTAGCCACCAATCAGCAGCTAGCTCCCAGTAGTGTATTGCTGCTCCTATGCCTACTTAGGAATGCTTTTCAGCAAAAGATACCAAGAGAACAAAACAAATTAGATAATAGAAGTAAGTTGGAATGTTGTTTAATATTGTATGATCTGCCTGAATCATGTACAAATTGTTTGCGGGCTGTATGTCCCTTTAAAGAGACATTAAACTCAAATTTGAATACTTCATAAAAAAAATTACTTATGCATAATGCAAAAAAACAAACAAACAAAAACATTGCAATGTACTTAAAGTACCAGTAACTACAGTAGATTTGCATAAACAACATATGCATGATAAAAAGACAATGCAATAGCACTTAGTCTAAACTTCAAATGAGTAGTAGATTTTTTTCTGACAGATTTCAGTTCTGTCTATTTCCACTCTCACTGCATCATGTGACAGCCATCAGCCAATCATAAACGTATATTTTGTGAGTTCTTGCACATGCTCAGTAGGAGCTGGTAACTCAAAACGTGTAAATATAAAAAGATTGTGCACATTTTGTTAATAGAGGTAAACTTGAAAGTTGTTTAAAATTGCTGCTTTATCTGAAACATGAAAGTTTAATTTTGACTTAAGTATCCCTTTAATTTATTTTTCCTGCTTTTCCTGTAATTTAACTCTGAAAATTGTAATGTCTGGCACGCTGAACCCTGACACTACTGCATGTTGCTGAGCAGTGATTGGCTGATGTGTGTGGGAGCACATTTATAGCTGTCCTTAAAGGGACATGAAACACTTTGAGACTGTACTATGAAATGTTCAATTATATGTATTAAAAAACATTATTTTGTATTTTTTCCTATAATTTAATTCTGAAAATTGTAGACTTTCCAATTCCTGTAGAGGTGGTAGTGCAGACACCACCATTAGTTGCACATTCTAGTGACATATTTAAACAGTCCCTAATTAATGTCCGCAGTTTTTTAAACTATTATACATTTTAAAAAAAGTATTGACATATTATTCTCACGCTAATCTTTGCATGCATCATACATTATATTTAGCATTTATTTAGTGTTTAATGTCCCTTTAATTGACCAATAAATGAAGTAAGATACACATCATTCAAGTGACTCTTTAATGGGTGCGTCTGGCCTTAGAGGGAACACTGGTCTGGGGATTACAAAACTGTACATATTTTTCTAACAAAATGAAAGGTAGTAAATCATTTTAAAACATCTCTTGAATGTAAATTAGTTGAAATGAAGAAAATAATTTCAAATGCATAAATTTAAAATATTGACTTTAATGTCATTTTAATGTCCCACACAGGAACTGCATCTCTGTCTCTGAGCGAGACAAGGACATATAGACAATCAAGAAAAAGCCTACATACACCTAGCCAATCAGCAGCGGCTTGAGAGTGCAGTTGGTGCGGGGGTTAAATGCAGTTATTCATGAGTGTTCAAGTAATAATGAAATGTGATTAGAACATCTTATGACGCTAGAACAGGGGTTTTCAAACCTGCCCTAAGGCCTCTCTAACAGGTCAGTTTGTCAGTACAGGTGAAATAACCAGCTGATTAGCAAACATGGTTACGTTACCTGCTCTCACCTAAGGTAATCCTAAAAAAATCTGGCCTGTTAGGGAGGCCTGGGTACAGGTTTGAAAACCTAGTGCACTAGAATCTTCCATTAACCACTTAACACACTTAGGATGTTCCATTATGTCCTAACAGCGCTGGGTATTAATGTCATTATGACGGCATAGGACGTCCTATGTTATTCGGCATCCGACAGCCCCCTGCTTTAATCAAAAGGATAATCAGACTAGGGAGCCTGTCTAGCATTGTAGGCAGACCCCCATGATCCGATCCTGGACTTGAAATTGCGTGATCGCATTGACGATTGCGTGATTTCGTTTTTCAAGCAAGTGTTTAAACACTTGCCCTGGGGATGAAGGGGTTAAGCCCAAAGGAATAGCATGTGATGTGTTCCTACGTTCTGTTTCCATAAAAATTAAATGTACTCTTTCCAAGCATTTGGTTTTCCATAAGTCATAAAGGACTTACAAAGAACAAAGAGAAATGTGCAATTACATAAATATAATATGTGAAGAAAAAAATGATATATAACTGGCTGCCTGTAGCATAAACAAATAATACACTAGCTTTTTCGGTACAATGCAAAGGGTTTGAATAATATACAGGAAACAATCTCCAGGGTTTTAAAATTGCAGAAAGTCATAATGTAACAGCAGGGGACATCCCCTGTATCTCGCGGCTCTGGTATAGTGATTATGTGCAGCTCATTGAACAGAAGTGAGACACAGACCCAGGCTTTAAGAATTACAGGTTTATGCAGATGTCTTAGTTTTGTAATATTTATATAGATTTAAACAACATTAGGCTATAATGTGTATATATATGTACCGGTATGTATATATACAGTATATATATATCAGCAAACATGTTAAATAATATTAGAATCGTATGTTCTTTAGCAATCACAAGCTGCACATGCCTGTACTACACAAGGGCTATTTAAGCAAACAAACAAACAAAAAAAATGCCATGTTAGGTCTTACAGAAAGCTTAAAGGGCCATAATTGTCAAAAATTACATACTTTAATTTGTTAGAGCGTGTCATTTTATATTTAAATAGTTTTTAATGAAGTATTTATAATTTTTTTGTTTTGTGTACATCACAAAATGTATAACAATTCCCATAAAGGAAACAACAGACATATACATTTATAATAATGGATGTCCATCATTACCTTCTTTTCAGCTCTTAACTAGAGGTGTCCATATAACCGATTCAAAAAGGAGGTGAGATATCCTCATTTCGTAAGTCCTGACATTTTTTTAACGTTCCATCAATGTCTCTTTGTACTTTACTACTAGTGAACCTGAAAACTTTTAGTTATACAAGCAGAATGATCTGGGGTGGAAGTCACCTCAATTTTCATCACTAGCAATAATCATAGGCATATTCAAAACTAACAATTAAAGTAACCCCCCAACAAAATCAAGTGGGGGGGTGCGGGAAACAAAAATGGGAACAGTAACAATGGAATATCAGTATTCTGGCTTTCGATCAAAACAATCATCCAAGATACATAATATCCATATAGTATAAAAAGGAGACTTAAGAAAGAGTACTCATGCAGTAAGATCTTTTCTACCAATCCAATTGTACCACATTTTATTGACTAAATTTCTATTGTTTAATATCCCAGATGCTGATTCGTACATATTGTAAGTATATTGTATTTTATTGCGTATTTCTATACAGGAGGGAGTACCTGTCTTCCAATATTTCGCTATACATGTTCTAGTGACCGTACAGAGAATTGATATGGTTGTTGTATGTATCTATATATTCGTATAATATTGCCTGCAGAATAGTAAGTTGGAACTCCTCATCTAATAATTGACTGATGAAAGAGGACTAATTTCTCCATAATATTGTAACTTCCCCACAGTCCCACCACATGTGTCTATACGATCCCACTTCCCCACATCCTCTGTAACACAGCCTATTACCATGTGGATACATATGTGACGTTTTCGGTGGTGTCTTGTACCATCTAAAAATTGTCATCCTAGAGTTTTCCCTTAGATCCATACTCAACAGGCCTTTGTTTGCGGATTGGAATCGTTTCTCCCAATCCTGTGTCTCCCTAGATATATTCAGTTCCCTTTCCCATTCTATCATTACGGAGGACTTGGATATGTGTGGAGAGGATTGAACAGCCAAGTAGAGTCTAGAGATAGAGTGTTTAGATCGTTGTGGACTGTTACCACAAACTTCCAGAACAGTGGAGATATTGTTCGGAGATGTTTTTAGAAATGTTTGAAGAGAGGAGCCCAATTGAAGGTATAGATACCAATGTCATTTTAAAGGTTCTATTTTTAGTTGCAGCTGGGAGAATGTTAGTATCTTTCTATTTTCTAAAATGTCAGCCACCCTGTACAGTCCCTTGTTTTCCCATTTATTGATTTGTATCCGAAGGTCACTTGGTAATAAATATCTAAGTGGGGTCATTAAGGAGTGCTCTGGGAAGAGATTTCTACCTGAGTGTGTAATTTTAAAGGGACAGTAAAGTCAAACTTAAACTTTCATGATTCAGATAGAGCATGCAATTTTAAACAACTTTCCAATTTACTTCTTTTATCAAATTTGCTTTTTTTCTCTTGGTATCTTTTATTAAAGAGTACAATTAGGTAGGCTCATAAGAGCTCAGGAGTGTGCACGTGTATTTAGTATTATATGGCAGCAGTGTTTTGCAATATTATTTGTAGCTCGTGCAACTAGAGCTGCTGATTGGATCAGTGGCGGTTTCGGCTGGGGACCAGCAGTGCTCTGCGAGTTAAGAGTGACACTTCTACTTACTGTTACTTAAACACATAGTAGTGTAGGATCGATAGTCTTAAAATGATATCCTCTAACAAATAAGAGCATGTCATTTTCAACTATTATGGCTCTTTAAATTTATGGATGCATCTTGTAAAACAGCAGTTTAAATTAATTGTGTCGCATATATTTAGGTGTAAGAATAATTTCACTCCCTGCATATATTATTCTCAACTGATGAAAAATAAAATATATTTTTCTGATATAAAAGGCCACTCTATGAATCCTGACCACTGATATTCACCTTCTAAGCTGCAGTATAGACTCATCTTCCTGTGAACACATCCCTATACAGTGAGAAAGTCTGTGCTCTAACGCAGGGTTCTTCAAAACACGGATGGGGCCCATTACTGGGTCACAACACCCTGTTTACTGGGTTGCGACTTAAGTATGTGGTGTGTGTGTGTGCTGTATGTTTGGGGGGGGTTTGTATTTGAGTGTGCAGTGTGTGTATATGTTGTATGGCAGTGTTTGTGGTGTGTCTGTTGTATGAGAGTGTGTGTGGTGAGTGTGTGGTGTGTATGTTGTATGCGAGTGTGTGTGGTGTGTGTGTTCTGTGAAAGTGTGTGTGGTGTGTATGTTGTATTAGAGTGTGTGTGTGAGTGGTGTGTGTGTTGTATGAGAGTGTGTGTGTAGTGTATGTTATATGAGAGTGTGTGTGTTGTATGAGAGTGTGTGTGTGTTGTATGAGAGTGTGTGTGTGTGTGTGTGATGTATGAGAGTGTGTGTTGTATGAGAGTGTGTGTGTGTGTGTGTGTGTTGTATGAGAGTGTGTGTGTGTGGGTTGTATGAGAGTGTTTGTGGTGTGTATGTTGTATGAGAGTGTGTGTGTTGTATGAGTGTGTGTGTGGTGTGTATGTGATATGAGAGTGTGTGTGGTGTGTGTGTTGTATAAGAGTGTGTGTTTGTGGTGTATATGTGATATGAGAGTGTGTGTGTTGTATGAGAGTATGTGTGGTGTGTTGTATGAGAGTGTGTGTGTTGTATGAGAGTGTGTGTGTGTTGTATGAGAGTGTGTGTTGTATGAGAGTGTGTGTGTGTGTGTGTGTGTTGTATGCGAGTGTGTGTGTGTGGGTTGTATGAGAGTGTTTGTGGTGTGTATGTTGTATGAGAGTGTGTGTGTTGTATGAGTGTGTGTGTGGTGTGTATGTGATATGAGAGTGTGTGTGGTGTGTGTGTTGTATAAGAGTGTGTGTTTGTGGTGTATATGTGATATGAGAGTGTGTGTGTTGTATGAGAGTATGTGTGGTGTGTTGTATGAGAGTGTGTGTGTTGTATGAGAGTGTGTGTGTGTTGTATGAGAGTGTGTGTTGTATGAGAGTGTGTGTGTGTGTGTGTTGTATGAGAGTGTGTGTGTGTGGGTTGTATGAGAGTGTTTGTGGTGTGTATGTTGTATGAGAGTGTGTGTGTTGTATGAGTGTGTGTGTGGTGTGTATGTGATATGAGAGTGTGTGTGGTGTGTGTGTTGTATAAGAGAGTGTGTTTGTGGTGTATATGTGATATGAGAGTGTGTGTGTTGTATGAGAGTATGTGTGGTGTGTTGTATGAGAGTGTGTGTGTGGTGTGTAGGTTATATGAGAGTGTGTGTGTTGTATGAGAGTGTGTGTTGTATGAGAGAGTGTGTGTGGTGTGTAGGTTATATTAGAGTGTGTGTGTTGTATGAGAGTGTGTGTAGTGTGTGTGTTGTATGAGAATGTGTGTAGTGTGTGTGTTGTATGAGAGTGTGTGTGGTGTGTATATTCTATGAGAGTTGGTGTGTTGTATGAGAGTGTGTGTGTGGTGTGTGTGGTGTGTGTGTTGTGTGTGTGTTGTATGAGAGTGTGTGTGTGGTGTGTGTGTTTTGTGTGTGTTGTATGAGAGTGTGTGTGTGGTGTGTGTGTTGTGTGTGTGTTGTATGAGTGTGTGTGTGGTGTGTATGTTGTGTGTGTGTTGTATGAGGGTGTGTGTGTGGTGTGTGTGTTGTATGAGAGTTTGTGTGTTGTGTGTGTGTTGTATGAGAGTGTGTGTGTGGTGTGTGTGTTGTGTGTGTGTTGTATGAGAGTGTGTGTGTTGTGTGTGTGTTGTGTGTGTGTTGTATGAGGGTGTGTGTGTGGTGTGTGTGTTGTATGAGAGTTTGTGTGTTGTATGAGAGTGTGTGTGGTGTGTGTGTTGTATGAGAGTGTGTGTGTTGTATGAGGGTGTGTGTGGTGTGTATGTTGTATGAGAGTGTGTGTGGTGTGTGTGTTGTATGACAGTGTGTGTGGTGTGTGTGTTGTATGAGGGTGTGTGTGGTGTGTATGTTGTATGAGAGTTTGTGTGTTGTATGAGAGTGTGTGTGTGTGTTATTAAAGTACGCACATATTTTAGTCACTTTGGCAAAAATTGCTGCTATCTTGTAGTATATTACTTCAGAAATGTTCAGACCAAGCATAAAAATGGGGTCGTGAAGATATGTGGTATTATGGCACTGGGTCTTGAGGGAAAAAGTTTGAATAACCTTGTTCTAAAGTACATTTTGCACATACTGTATGTCACATCCTCACCTTCAAGCCATTACCTTAATCTACTACTGCAAAGCAGTAAGGAAATAGCTGTGCAAGATTTACAGTCAACTTATGCAGCTCCGTCTTGTGCAGCAAGAGCTATTCATGTCTGAACCATAACGAGAACACAGCACGTCAGCTGCAGAAGTACAAGAATCACTGTTTGTATTGCAAAACCTGGCAATATTGCAGTTTTACCTTTATGCTCAGAAAACTATTTTTGGACTATCTATCTATCTATCTATCTATCTGTCTGTAGGTCTGTCATCAATCTATCTATCATCTATATATGTATCTATCTATCTATCTTTCATCTATCACTATTATCTCTCAATCTATCAACAATCTATCTATATCTATCAACTATCAATCTAATCTATCTATATCTATCTATCTATCTATCTATAATTTATCTCTATCATCTCTCGATCTATCAATATATCAATAATCTATCTATATCTATCGATCAAATCTATCTCTATCTCTCTATCATCTATCAATCTATCTATTTATCTATATTTCTGTCTATCAATCTAACATTGATCTACAATCTATCTTTCGATCTATTAACTATCTATTATCGATCAATATATCATCTATATCTATCTATCTATTTATATATCTATCGCCTTATATAGTGCACTAGACTTGCATGTCATATATGCGTACTGTAAGTGCTTACGGTAGTAGAGCTTTATTAGTTTTAAAATGCATAGAAACTGGAAATATCTAGCAATTGGCATTCACCATAACTATTCTCAAGTAACATTTTCCCCAGAAGTCTAGTTTATCAAGTGATGGGAGAGGCTGCATCACTGCAAGGGTCACCAACCATGGTCCAGGTAGCAAATGTTTGCAGTGAGACCAGAGCATTTGATACAGGTGCAGGGGTAGAATAAACCATTGGGCACACAGTCACTGACCGAGAGTCACCAGTCTGGGGGGACCAGCAGCCCATTAGACCCCTTCAATTAGCATTGTGCTAGTGCTACATACGGTTGCTGGGGTGCACAGGAGTGATTTAGCTGCAGTCCTTACCCAGCAGAAACAGGAATACTGGAAAAGGTGAAGTCATAGGTTGCCCACATTGGCAGCTTCTGTAGAAAGACAGGAAGGGCAGTGGGTGGCGCAGGACGGGTGTGCAGCATGTAGGAGCTGCTTTGCCCCCCATAGTCACTGTTACTGCCCTACATAAATAAATGAATAAGAGACATGATGCCAATATTCAGGAGGGGGTCTGATGGCAGCAGTCACCAATGCTTTTCTGTATTTGATTAAAATGTCCGTGAACCAACAAGGTCAACTTTCTTTAGAGTGAGATATATTGGCTTCAGGCCCTTTCAATCACCTGTCACAGTGTGGAAATCAATTTCCTTAAAGTTAAGGGACAATTATTCAGAAAGATTGGTTCTGCAAATTATTGCATTGCCATACTAATCACCATTTGTGAGTTTTTCTCAAGAAAGTGCAAAGTGGCCAGTTTGTACATCTACTGTGATTAGTGCACTAGTGATGTTACATCTATTAGTATGGTATTTGTATCATTTATGTGAACTGTGACATGTTCTAAAGAGTTTGTATAAAAATAAAATCTCTTTTCTACTTGATGCCATAATCTTTGTATAGTGTGATATACGTGTGTAATGTAAAGTTACATATTTCTTTTTAGAATGAGTCCATATTATCACTATTGTCACCTGGGGAGTGTGTGTCCTGGGTAAGGAGAGTAGGGCTTAGGTGAATTTGGGTAAAGTTGTTTGTAGATGCAGTAGTGAATTAAACATGGATGCTTGTTGCACAGTTCCAACTGATTTAGACCGATAACACAAATACAGATCCTCTTCTGCCGGATTCCTCACAATGTACAGTTGATAACTATATTGGTAATGGAGTGAGATTTACACATAATTTATTAATATTTGAGATTTTATCAATACAAAAAATGGAGGTATGAATGGAGCTTATCTAGAGGCGGAGCATATCTAGAGGCGGGGCATGGTTGTGTGGAGCATGACTAAGGGTTGGATAACCAAGGGCCCCATGGGTTCTCAGTCTGCCCCTGTACAGGTTTGGCAAGCTTATAATGTATGAGCTGACACTGCACATAAACAAGCCCTGGAGAGAAGGAAAAAATAACTCAAACAAAATAGAGAATGAGAAGGTTGAAAAACATGTAGGCAGAGAGCATGAAAAGAAGCCACATCAAAAATATTTAACTTTTTTTCCCCCTGAGCCTGCAGTGATCCTCAGTTTATCTAATAGATGTGTGCATAGTATTTATGATGATCTCCCAATCCATATTGCCCTTCTATATTGCATATGCTGTCCATAACATCAGTAAGGTGTATAGAGAAGATTTCCTGCAGAGATTAGTGGGATTTTATAGTCAAAATTAAATGTGTTTCATTCTCTTGGTATCCTTTGTTGACAAATAAAGAAAGTTAGGCTCAGGAGCAGCAATGCTCTACTGGGAGATAGCTGTGATTGTCATTGGCTCAACAGATCTGTTCAGTGCATTGCTGCTCTTGAATCTAAGTAGCTTTACTCTTTAAAAAAATATATCAAGAGAGCAAAGCAAATGTATTAATAGAAGTAAATAAGAAAGTTTACTTGATGGATCATTCAAAGTAACTTGAACGTGGCATCCATAAATATATTGCATTGATCCAATCAATAAAAAAATTAAAATCCTGCTTGTGGCACCAAAATTGCTAGAAACCAGCTCTCTTCAACCAGACATACTGATGCCAGTGGAGATCGCATCATAATTGGCCAACATAAAAACGTTTTATTGGATTATAGGCTTGTTAAAGCTGAGATAGACCACACTGAAAATAAAACAGTTCCCCAGGAAATTAGAGAAAACGTATAAGATATGTGTTGGTCAAAATGATATCAAGGCAAAATAGACTACAGGTAGAGTTTCCATCTTGAAAGAAAGAACCCCAACCAAATTAGATATCTCTTCAATTAAAACTGTATGAAACTGTCAAACAGTAAAGACTTACAACCAAATTTCCTTAAAAATAAAAAAGGAAGGATAAACTGAAGAACCAAGAAAACAAAATCTCTTTAAAGGTTATTGATATGAAAAAAGAACAAATCCTTGAGGCTGGAGAGGAGCTTCAAACCATGATGTAACTCACCAAATAGGTAGAAACAGAACTAAAGTGAACAGTAAGGGAAGGGCATAGATAGACAAAGAAAAGGAGTGCAGTAGACTTCAGCGAGCAAGTAAACTGGATAAAGACTGTACATATACACCAATAATGAGAACATGAAAGCATCAAAAAGAAACAAATCCTGCTTTTATTCATTGGTGCTCTAAAATAACTTCTACCTTTTATGAAAAAAGCCCTGATAAAGAACATATGAGGAAAATATACAGCATTTTGGAATTTCTTATATCCTCACGACCTCTGATGAATGAAAAGGCTTCCAGCCACTGGATGAATACTCCTATTAACAGTCGTTGCAACACATGAATCATCACCTATACTGAACATTTCCATACTGCCATATTGGCTATAAATAAAAAAATAAAAAAAAGACAGCAACAGAATTCAACCTCCTAGTGGGGGCAGCCCATTTAAAAGGGTGTTCCTGTAGCATGTTTGAATACAATGAACTGTTATCAGCTGCTTTCCTGAGTTCATTACCCTTTAAGAAAATAGAATGTCTTTTTTTTTCACTTGACCGTCTGGACAGTACATGATTAAAGTGAAATTGCAGTTTCTTAAACAATTATATTCCAAACTTGAAAACATAAACGGGGGAATTTGTTAAAATCATGGTCTCTTACTTAGCAAAATCTAACTCCAGAAATACAAGAGACCCATAATGTATTAGAGAAAAGACAGCTCTTTAAATTAAAGGGGCGACCCTATACATGTCATATGGTTGGATAAAAATGGTAATCATTTAATCCAGTAGACACTAGGTTCAAAGAAATTAAATCGATTGGTCAAGCAGACTACACCGACCACTATACCAAAAATGAACCAATACACAATTGAAACCTCACATTATAATGAAAGAGACTCTCTCATGCATATGATGGTTCATGTGACTTTCTCAAGGTCACATTATTGATGTAAAAATCCCAATTACTTTCTAGGTACTGTACGCATTTTTGTTTTGAATACTAGAATTTCTAAACTTATTTTTCACTTCCGCCTGAGTAAAAAATCAACATATGCTACAAAAATATCAATATGGACCAAAACGAAAGGCTGTTTTCTGGAGAAAGATATTAGGCAACAGAATGTATACATTATATTTATTTTCTGGCTTGCAATGGCCCTAATTCACTGTGGATTTTGAGTATCTCCATTGCCAGCTGCCTAATATGCTTGCTGGAATCGGATTTGGAAACATACAATTAAGCCATATTTTTCCTTTTAGTTACACTGACTGGACCTCTGAATATGGCTTTCATTCAGCTGATCATGGTTATTTGATACGTGGCCTGCTTGTTACCGCTAACTAAGGAGATCATTTTGTTATCTTCTTTACCCTTATAACTGTGTAAAAACAACAATTAATCTTGCTTGCTCTACAGATGCAATTGGGTCTGCACACCGATGCTGAACACGTTACTTGCACCTTGCTGCAAACCAATATAACATAAGCGTCTCTGATCCCAAATGGTTTAATAAAAGGTGTTTATTAATGGTGATTAATGGCATAGCCTTTAGAATAAATGGCTGCTGCTGTTTTCAATACACAATAAACAGACTATAAGTTCCATTTGATGCGGCTGCTTGAAGATGATGATTTCATTGTATGGGCTAGCGCACTGCAGCAGTCTGTTCCCTGTGTGATTATGTGAATGAATGCTCAGAAATCACAAGCGCAGACGAGGAAATAAATATATCTCAAGACTGCAGATAAAGGAGAACAAATCACAGCTAGGGAAGCACTTTTTTAAAGTTTAAATAATATTTTAAAAGTCACTATCGGGTTTAACCCCTTTACTGCCAAAGAGTGGTACAAAGACTGAACAATAGGTTAATAATCAAGACAGGGGTGCAATGCATGTGGACTCCTGTTAATATGATAGCTAACCAATTATTCGATTTATTGCCATGTTATTAATATGTTATTACTGCTGATAATGTCTGAATTGTATTAACGTAGCTCATAACTATATTTCAGTATTGAAGTTGAATAGTGTCTGAGCAGGGAATGTAATTTTTAGTTATGACCTAGGAGGGTCAATCATAAACTATATCAAACTATTTAACTACACAAATATCCAGACTTTAATGGTGTTTAATTATTGAAAATAATTAGATAAGTTTTTAAGGATTGTGATCGACCCCATAATGTCACAGGTTTTGTTAGTTAGTGAAAGTTAAAGGGATATAAAACACCTTGTAAATGTAAAACTTTCACATAGTGATACAATCAATTAGCATGACATCTAAGTTTGAAAACGTCCTGAATACATTAACACCACATTTGCTACAACCGTTTTTCAATGCCCAAACACTCTCACTATTTGTCTTATTTAGAGTAAGCAATCTGTACTTATTATTGGACTAGACAATGCTTGACACTAAAAAACTTGCATTGTTTTTTAGCATGTTATCATATCACCTCTGCTAAGGACAATAAGGGATAGATGTGTGTCAGGGATTGGCTTGCAAAGTCTGCAGTGACCACATATTTCATTTACATATTTAAATATTTTATATTACTATCTCAAAGTTTTTTATGTCCCTTTAACTTTATGTAAATCAATAGCTGCAGTGTACAGTACAGTTCACAGGCCCTTTAAATACTATAAAGTAGTCTTCAGGCTTGCAGGGCTCTCTGCTGACAAAGAGCTGCCTTAAAAACAATGCGCATGGGTGCCAGGTCTACGTCGGAAACACCCAATAATGAGGCTGGAAAATGGCAATGACTGAGGCAAACAAGAGCTACAGGCTAACAATTTCACCCAATATTTTTCAAAACAATCCCCCTTTTTTAAAAAACAAACAAAGAAAAAACACGTTTTGTTCTAGCAGGACAAGAGTTAGGTTAATGAGAATAAGGAAAACTTAAATAAGAAAATAAATCGGTAGAAGAAAACGATAGCCCTCTGCTAGTACCACCCTCAGTTAATAAGGTCTAAGATCCCCCTTAGTTACAAGCAGTGCACCTCACAATACATCAGCATTAAATATAGACATGCTTCAAATTGTTATTTTGTATTATTATCAAGTATTTGTAGAGCGCCAACAGATTCCGCAGCGCTTCAAACCTCTCTAGCCAGTGCATAAAGCACACAAATCATGAGATGCTGTAGAACAGCTGACAAGTTGACTTTAAGTCAGTATATACCAGAAATCTCTATTTATGACCTGTGCCTAGGGTTGCCACCTCAACCATGTTTTCCTGGACACTCATGAGTTACGCATGCTGCAGGGTAAGCAGGGCGGAACATGTATTGTACATCTGTAGGTCACATGACTAGTGCTGATGAAAAGAACAATACATGTTCCTCCCTGCAGCAGGTGTAACTCATAAGCGTCCAGGAAATAATGTTAAACCAATCTGCAATTGTGAATATAAATCTCTGACTGATATTTGAAGAATCAGAGCAATCAGTTACTGCGGACAGCAGACAATGAACCAAAATCACAGGCTGTAGCACTTTGTAATATGCTGCTTAGTCCTGTGATCTCTAGAATATTACATTACTTGTTGTTACTGAATCTAATATTACATTACTTGTTGTTACTGTATCTAATATTATATTACTTGTTGTTACTGTATCTAATATTATATTACTTGTTATTACTGTATCTAATATTACATTACTTGTTGTTACTGTATCTAATATTATATTACTTGTTGTTACTGAATCGAATATTACATTACTTGTTGTTACTGTATCTAATATTATATTACTTGTTGTTACTGTATCTAATATTACATTACTTGTTGTTACTGAATCTAATATTATATTACTTGTCATAATAATAGTACAAAATCTATGTTGATACGATTCAGCTTTAACCCCTTTACCCAATCTAACGTATATATATATATATATATATATATATATATATATATATATATATATATATGTAATGCGGTACATAGCCCATCGTACTGCATAACATATCTACGTCCTGCCTTCAGGAAGCTCCTGCAGCCTCAAGTGACAACCAAGACTTGTTTTCCTGGGCTGCCAGGCATCTGCCTTCATATGGTAACAGCTGAGCACAATTTCTGTTTTAATGGAGTGATAGCAAAAATGTGAAAAATTATTTTGGGCAAGTTTTTCTCTGAAATTCCCGGTAGTGAAGGGATTAATTACATTTAAATCGTCATTAAATATAATAAGGGGACATATGTAGCTTTGCATACAACGTGATAGCATTTTCTGTGTTGACAAAGGCGCTAAAGAACATAGCTAACATAAAAATTGGGTTTATGTCTAATACCGTTTGTACCTTATCACTTGCTTTCTGGCTACTTTTTGCTTGTCTTCCCCAACCAAGTCATATAAAAAGATTGTCCTCCTATGCAACATTGAATCCACATTTCCCTTTATGTGTTGTATCCTATTAAATTTGTTTTTATATTGAATTCATGGCAAAAAAAATAAAATATAAAGTCATTCTTTAAAAATGGCTGCAAACATCAATAATATATATTTTTTGCTAAAGCAAAATAGATAGCAAATCTCTTTTTCCTGAAAAGAATTGTAATAGGTAGCTAGAAACCCCACAGAGAGACATTTCTAGCCATGAGTTATCTAATAAACCATACCTTTTGGTAATCTTCTTTGGATTTCAAAGCTGTGTCCATCTGTTCTTTGGTATACGTATAGATTGCAGAACGATACATTGTCCCAACATCGTTCCCCTGGCGCATTCCTAGAAAAAAGTACATTGGTCAACTTCCAAATATCTTATTTACAAAGCATTATGGTTTACATTAATACAGTATTCTGCAATTTATTTTCATTTTTAACTCCAGTCCTCACGTCCCCCAGACAGGACAGCTCTAAAGGATTTTCCTGTTATAGTGCTGAGTAAAATATTGGCACTTTATAAATAACAATAATAAAATACAATAGCACAAATACGGCTTTTGCAGTGACTCATTTTTTTAAAGACCGTAAAAGCTAATTCATTATTTCCAAAAAATGTAACCATTAACACTAAAACAGTGACTTACCCTCTTAAATGCGCGAAAAACACAAATTATGCTTACCTGATAATTTCTTTTCCATCGTGGGGAGGAGAGTCCACTGCTTTATTCATCACTTGTGGGAATTAAGAACCTGGCCACCAGGAGGAGGCAAAGACACCCCAGCCAAAGGGTTAAATACCTCCCCCACTCACCTCACCCCCCAGTCATTCTGCCAAGGGAACAAGGAACAGTAGGAGAAATATCAGGGTATAAATGGTGCCAGAAGAACAAAAAATAAATTTGGGTCCGCCAACCGGAGAACGGACGGGTGCAGTGGACTCTCCTCCCCACGATGGAAATTAAATGATCAGGTAAGCATAATTTATGTTTTCCATCTAAAGGAGAGGAGAGTCCACTGCTTCATTCATTACTTGTGGGAATAAATACCCAAGCTCTAGATGACACTGAATGAAGAAAACGGGAGGGTAAAGGAGGCGGACCCTATACTGAGGGTACCACAGCCTGCAGAACCTTTCTCCCAAAAGCTGCTTCCACCGAAGCAAAAACGTAACATTTGTAACATTTTGCAAAATATGTACGGATGACCATGTTGCCACCTTACAAATTTGCTCCATACTTGATGATTAATTAAATGGCACCTTTATATCCCAATGGCCGGGGCACTCACCACCTCCTATGACCCGGACTACCAGAAACAGCTTTTGTCTCCTCTGAACACAGGTTGAGAAAGAGGAAGTTACTGAGGCCACCCCCGGTCACATGGAGTGCCATACAGGACCGCCCCTGCACTGAGCGAGAGACGCGCCAAAAAAAGCCTGCCTCGATCTCTCTAACTGTTCCACAATCACAGGGCCTCATCTCACACAACGGCAGTAAAAACACACAAACATTATTATGATTATTAAAATCCCCCCTGTTCTATAACCCCCTTCCGAGGGTTTTACCCTAGATTCTATACAGATAAAGGAGTCGCACTGTGACCCTGTCTTCTTGCGTTATCACATATATATATATATATATATATATATATATATATATATATATATATATATAAACGAAAAGATTTTACCAGAATCAACGCCGTGGAACAGGAACACGGCCCTTCAAGTGTGACAGGTTAGTAGCGTCGCTCCTGACATGAACTTGAGAGAAGAAAAGCAGGCAACGAAACTCGTCAACGCTGATTGCTTAAGGAGCTGTTAATATGAGTCGGGATGGTTTCGCAGGAGAACTGCCCATGCATCTCTGGACTCTAACTTTCACCCATGCTCTCACTGAGAGGCTGACAGGACTACTTAAAACTCCAGTCCCAATGTGAAGAGTACTACCCTCCATAAAAGACTCCTCTGAATCTCCCAACACTTCTCTGCCAACCTCCTGTGAGGAAAGGCAAAGAATGACTGGGGGATGAGGGGAGTGGGGGAAGTATTTAAGCCTTTGGCCGGGGTGTCTTTGCCTCCTCCTGGTGGCCAGGTTCTTAATTCCCACAAGTGATGAATGAAGCAGTGGACTCTCCTCCCCTTTAGATGGAAACAAAGTTAATTTAATCTTTTGGTTGCCAGTAAGTGACATGCAAAATTATATAAACACTTGATTGATATCACACACCTGTGCCCAACACCTGATCACCAGAAATACATTTATTTTCATAGGGAAGTCAACACCTTGATTGCTAAAAACACATGTGTAACAGTGATTTAGACCCTTGATTGCCAGACACACAGAAGTAGCAGTGATTTATGCCTTTGATTGTCAGAAAGATATGGGCTAATGCACCTAATTTAATCTCTTGGCTTCACACATCAGTGATTTAACCCCTAGATTCTGTATAACAGAGGGCAGTGATTTAAAACCCTTACCTGCTGTTGAGTTCTGCCATTTTTGGGCATTTCTAACCTGTATTAGCTATGTGTGTGCGAATTAAATGGATGGGCGAGAATGGGGACTAGAGGGCTTATGCAGCGGTTACAGGTAGCACTGGAAAAACAGACTGTGCTGGTCTACTGCTCATCCCCAGTACAGGGAATTTGAAAGACACCAACGATCCATTTTTTTTGGGAGTTGGGTGCTTAGGATCAGTATGAACAGTTTCTATAAGATAAAGAACTATTGTTCATAGTCAACTAATGGCTTCTTATAAGTCTTTCTGGTGCCTAAAACTGAATAATCTTCATATACAAAGTATCTTAGCTTAAGAATAAAGTTCCAAAAATCATAACTGACCATCTATGTCCATTTGGAACAAAACCCTTCAAACGAACAGTATGCTAAAACCCATTTATAGTTCTGTAATGTCCATGTGACACTGAGCCCTTTAAATAGAAAGTAGCTGAGATCAAGGATAATGATCCATGAAACCCAAATGTAGTCTAGTGTCCATTTTGAACTGCACCCTTCAAATAGAAAGTATCTCAAATCAGATTTAATGTTATGCACCTCATTAATGATTGACTAATGTCCATGGGGCAGTCAGTGAACCTTTCAAATATATCATATGTCAGATAAGGGATACAAGTAACATCCAACATGATTGGTCTCTCCATACAGGAAATACAATGCAAGAATTAATGCAGCTAAGTGCCAAGACAAAATAGTAGTTTTATAAATCTAAAACTAGACTTTTGTTAGCAGATGTATAAAAACAGAGTATCTATAACAAACACTAGCTGCAAATGAAACAGCATACTGTATCTGAATATATATATATATGTTTTGGGTGGTCCAAGACTGGGTGCTCTCCTTATAACAGGAGACTTTAACTTTGAGTCTTATAGTTATTTATGTGGGCAAGATTTTCTTATCTGATATTGTTTGCATTAATGTGATTCTTTTTACCTGATATTTTCTTTTTTATGCAAAATGTTCAAATAGTTGTCCAAGAGATACCTTTAGCGTTCATTGTGGGAAACTGAATATAGTATCTGGTCAAGACCAATGAGATAAACCCCCATATTTCCCATATTTCACATTTACATAATTTCATTATGTTTGCTAAAAAAACTGTGTATATTTCATTTATAAGCTTATGAATAAGTTATAATTGGTTGCTTATTACTATCTCACTGTTGTCAATTATATCTATGTAACATATAGTTCTACAAGCTGAGGGTCCAAATGTGGCCCTATATTCTCATATACCCTCCTGCTATTCTAGTTTATTTAGGGAATTAGAAGTCCAAAAGTGGCTTCAAATTGTCAAAGGAGGTGCTAGTTTTATAGATGTAGGAGGGTACCATTGAAGATAAATACATTGTGCTAGTCTACTGACATACTCATGTCTTATGAATATACAGTTTCTTATTGCTTACGTAGGGTTAGATTACAATTTTGGCGCAAATGTATTTGCACAAGCGATATTGTGTTTTCACAATCCGTTTTTATTACACGTATATTACAAGTTGAGCAAAATTGGAATTGTGCTAGCGTAATTGTGATTTTCGCTACAATTTTTACCATGATCTCAGAGCTGTGGTTAAAGGGACAGTATACACTCATTTTCATATAACTGCATGTAATAGACACTACTATAAAGAATAAGATGCACAGATACTGATATAAAAAGCCAATATAAAACTGTTTAAAAACTTACTTAGAAGCTCTGTCAGTGAAAAGTTAGCTGGAAAGCCAACTGCAAGTGGGAAATAAGACACTCCCCCCTCCCCCTTCTTTTGCAAATGAAAAGACCCTTTACACAAACAGGAGCAAGCTGGAGTAGGTATCTGAAGGTATTCTCATAAAACTTTGGGGCTTGGTTAGGAGTCTGAAAATCAGAGCAATGTTACTTAAAAATAAGCAAAACTATAAATTAAAAAAAAAAAAAAAAAAAAAAACTTTATGGGCTATATAAATAGATCATCTACAAAACATTTATGCAAAGAAAAAATGAGTGTATACTGGCCCTTTAACTGTTTTCCAAGAAAAAAAAGTTGCACAAAGCACTTCAAAAATATATTACAAAGTACGCTTACTCTCATATTAACACTGTCTAATAAAAATGATATCAAAAAAATATTATTATTATTATAAGGGCTCAAAGATAGAAGATCTCAGGTGTTAGAAAAGCAACAAAAGGACTTTAACATTGAGATACATACAGATGCATTACTAAAGATGTATTTGTATGTATATATAAATATATGCCTGTATACGTGTACATATGTACTGTATTTATATATGTATGTAAATATATATATATACATATAAACACATAAATATGTATGTGCACACATATAGACATATATATAAGTGCATTAGAGCCCTTTGCCATTAAGCAGATGAAAACATGATAAAACATTTATGCAATATTCATATTTAATAAAGGTTTTAACTATGTATTTACTGTAAATATTTGACATTCGCTAATGCAAATATGCTATGTTGTTTGCGCAATGGTTGTTTTTTTCCAACTTTTTGTTTTCTCTATTGATTTCTATGGGGGCATACATGCACGCGATATTCTAAGTTCAGATTGTGCAAAATAAGCATACAAACGCAATAAAACACGCCACTTGTAATCTAGCCCGTGATCTTTCTCAGACCAAAAGTGGCGTTGAAATATACTAGAGTTCCTCCATCATTTTTTTGCTCAAAATGTACAGGTCCAAGAGCGGCCTTAGCTTTGTAGAGGATAGTTCATTTATTTTAAAATAGAGGTTTCTTCTATATCCTTATATGGTGTTTGCAGACAATTATGCTATTTCTGTATTTTTGTTTTACATATTAAAGGGACACTGAACCCAAATGTTTTCTTTCATGATTCAGATAGAGCATGACATTTTAAGCAACTTTCTCTTTTATTTCTTAAACATATTTTATTTTATTGAGGTTTTTAGCAAAAATTACATAACAAATACAACTTGTCATTATTCAATAGGTATAAGAACAATTTGTGTACCACAGTGGGAAAGTATATCAAACAATTACAGATTGGTGAGACAATAGACATCAAGTATAACAATACAGGAACAATACTGCAAACATATTCATATAAAAGTAAACAGACCAAAAGCTGATATGCAAATAAATCTGAAACCTCCTTTATAAACCTAAGAGATCTCCAATTCTAACATTAAGCAACTCTTTAACCCACTGGTATAAACTAGATGCGATGGAGGTATATAAAGGTGTATGACAAGCTAATGGAAACCTCATTTTATATTTAAAGATAACTCCCTTTCCTATTGTGAGAAGCCACTTTTGGACTCTATGAACCCTATATGTTAACTAAAGGGAGTAAAATAATGAGGATGGCCTCTCTTGGACCCATGGAGAATTAAGATAACATTCATTAAGCCACTCTTTGACCCACTGGTATAAACTAGATGCGATGGAGGTATATAAAGGTATATGACAAGCTAATGGAAACCTCATTTTATATTTAAAGATAACTCCCTTTCCTTTCCTTTCTTTTTTTTAACTTAGATGGCTCACAAAAGTTTAATATTAAAGGGACATTCCATCCCAAATTGGAATCCACATGGATGCATTAAAGGTTTGAACAGAAGCATTTTTGTAATATACATGTATTTGCAACATTCTTTAAATAAAATCTATAGCTGTTTTACCGTGCGCCAGCATTTTTTTTTTTTCTTTTTTTTCCTTTTTAAATTCTTTTTATTATTTCATAGTTTAGGTTACAATAATTTTCTCGTTAGTACACAATTTTTGCATGTTATGAAAAGCATCTGTTATCAATATATTGACAATTCCATTTTAACATGAATCATATTTTTACCTTTTCATTTCAGTAAGTTCTTCAATTTTACAATCAGATCTTTCTTATTGCTGTTTCTTGTATATGAGTCCATTTATTTGCTATGTCAAAACCCAGCCTTATCAGTGGGATGGATGGGCTGGGGAGAGGGAGGACAGCAGGGCGAAGAAAGGAAAAAAAAAAAAAAAAAAAAAAAAGTTTTTTTTTTTTCTAGGCTCCCCCATCTCCACCTGTCCTCCCACACTCCCCTCTCTACCCCACGCCTCCCCCATGTCCCCTTCCAAGCAGAGCCACTCCCCTCTAAGTCTATCCTCCATTATTCTTTCAGTATTTATAAATGGTGCTAGGATTTGTTTTTGTTCATTAGAGTCTAACGCCTTTATATATATCTGCCATTTGTTCAAAAACCCTTTTAATCTATTAGGGTAGTCCATCTTAGTGTCCCATTGTTCGATCCACAACTGTCTTTGTATTTTGTTTCTCAGTTGTGTCATAGTTGGGGCTTTTTTATGGATCCATTGTTCTAATATGCATTTCCTTGCTAGGAGGATAATAGTTACTAGCAGATTCTGTCCTCTAAACTGGGTCTTGTCCCATTTGAATAAGCAAATTTGAGCTGTTCCCAAGTGGATTTCTATTTTTAGTTTCTGTTTGATCCAGTATTGTATTCTACACCAAAAGTATTTAATCTTTGGACAATTATAGAAAAAGTGAATAAATTCTGCATTTACCTTTTGGCATTTATTGCATTTATTAATATAGTCTGGGTTCCATTTTATCATTCTGCGTGGAGTTATATAATCTTGGTGTAACATTTTTAACTGTGATTCCCTAAGCGGTATTGCAAGGGTTGCCTTTTTAACTGTTTTTAAGCTATCGCTTATATGTATCGATGTCAGGCTCTCCGCAACCTCTACACTCCATTTATCTGCTAATATCTCCATTCCTTCATTAGTGTTTCTATAATTCAGATTTCCATAGAATCCTGATAATGAGAAAGACCCTTTTTCATATGCCATTTGAGATGAAATAAAGAGCGGTGTATCCCAAAACTCAGTATCCCTTTTTATTAGATTCATAATATAATGTCGCGTTTGCAAATAAGCGAAAAAATGGGTCCTCGGCAGACCATATTTATTTTGTAGATCCTGGAAAGATAAAACCGTTTTATTTAAAGTATCTAATATATCCCCAACCTTCTGGAGTCCTTTCTTTTTCCAGAGCTGAAATGGACTTGTATCTATCCCAGAGGGAAATTCAATGTTCCCTACTAGAGGGATATATTTAGAGGTTGGGAACTTTCGTTCCAAATATTTATGAGCTAGTCTCCAAGCTATTAGCGCATCCTTATATAATAGATGATTTTGAATATTTATTGGCAAGTCTTTATGCTGGCTATATGGTAAGTATGCTAAGCCAACTTCTCCCAAAACTGTCTGTTCTAATGCCTCTTCGTAGAAATGTTGTGAGTCTAGTTGCCAGTCCATTACTATACGTAGTAATGCTGACCAATTATAAAGCCTAAAGTCAGGGAGGCCCAGACCCCCACTGAGAAATGGTGCATATAACTTTTTTAGAGCAATTCTTGCTTTCTTCCCTTTCCATAAAAATTTTCTAACTGCCCTATTTAAATTTTGCAAATCACTTTTCAGTATGAGAATCGGAAGCATCATAATGGGATATAGAATTTTCGGTAGAATTACCATTTTGATAAGATCTACTTTCCCAGCTAGAGATAGAGGAAGATGGTGCCAACTCTCTAACAAAGCTATAATTTCTGCGCATTGTTTCGAAATATTTAATTTATACATAGCGTAGGGATCCCTGGTTAAATGGATACCCAAATATGTTAAGGTTTGTTCTACTTCTTTAAATGGGAAGTTATGCTCATCCTTATTCTTATGGTCTTTATTTAACCAGAGGATCTCGGATTTGGCCATATTGACCTTATATCCTGCTACTTTTCCGAATGTCTCTAGCACTTGTAAAATTATTGATATATAACTCCCTGGATCTTCTACAAATAGTAGCATGTCATCTGCATAGAGAGATAGATGTAGCCTAACACCCTTAATTCCTATCCCTGGATATGATCTCTTCAGTTTTCTCACTAATGGTTCCAAGCTTAAGTTAAAAAGGAGCGGAGACAGGGGACACCCCTGTCTAGTTCCTCTCTGCAATTTGACTCCAGTTGAGAAAACTCCATTTACCAAGATATAAGCTATCGGGTTGGAGTATATGCTCTTTATTAGTGATAGAAATGGACCTTTAAAGCCAAATCGCTCCAAAGTCATAAACAAGTGTTCCCATTCTATCCTGTCGAAGGCCTTCTCTGCGTCGAGAGACAGCAGGAAGGCCTCCGGCAGGTTGTCTGAGTCTCCCTTGGACTCCTTCCAGAAGTGTGAGATTATATGCAGAACCCTTCTTAGATTTTTCACTGAAGTTCTTCCATGCATAAATCCCGCCTGTTCCACATT
Organism: Bombina bombina; assembly: GCF_027579735.1. Lineage (NCBI taxonomy): Eukaryota > Metazoa > Chordata > Amphibia > Anura > Bombinatoridae > Bombina > Bombina bombina. Next base: position 86,936,479 of record NC_069502.1, on the reverse strand, counting down.
AATAAGATCTGGTAAAATCATTTTTAATCTTTCTGCTAATAATTTCATTAGTATCTTATAGTCCGCGTTGAGCAGCGAGATTGGTCTATACGACTCAGGTTGTTCTTCCTGTTTTTTAGGCTTCAAAATTAGTGAGATATAAGCACTTGAAAAAACCTGTGAGGGTATTTTTTTCTCCTGGAAATATTCATTAAATAGTCTACATAATATTGGAATTGCCTGTGATCTCAGTATTTTATATGCTTCTATAGGAAGCCCATCTGGCCCTGAAGCTTTCCCATTTGCCAATGAGGAGATAATCTTGCCTATTTCTTGCTCTGTAATAGACGTATTCAGCCTTTCTAATTGTTCCTCAGTTATTTTGGGTAAATCCATATTTTCCCACAGGTTTTCCCTCCAATTGTCTATGTCCTTATCTTGTTTAGTATATAATTCAGTAAAGTAACCCTCAAAAGCTTTCACGATGTCTTCCGGCGTCTTATATACAATTCCTTTATACTTAATTGCCGCAATGTTTTTACGAGCCACTCTAGCCTTAATTATAGAAGCTAAAAACTTACCCGACTTGTTTCCCCATCTGTAATATCTACTATTGCTTTTCAATTGTGACTGCGCCGATTGTTCTGCTAGGTGCGCATCTAATTCTTCCTTGCTTTTCCAATATATTTCGCGTGTTGTTACCGACGGTTTATCACAGTATTCATGATATACTTTTGCCAAATTCTCCTGGAGATTTTGCAAATGCCGTCGAGCGCTCTTACGTAAATTTGAGTCATATGAGATTATATTACCTGCTATCACTACCTTAGCCGTTTCCCAGAGTAACTCTATTTTGTTGGAGTGTTCTATATTATCCGTTATATAATCATTCCATGCCTGTTTTACATAATCTTGAAATTTCTTTGAAGAATATAAATAATAAGGAAATCTGAATGTATTTCTATTTTTGCATGGTACACTGTCTTGAATATTTAATTCTATCGGCGCATGATCTGATACCATTATTTTGTGTATCTTTGTTCCATTGATCTTAGGAATAAATCTATTTGTGACTAAAAAGATGTCTATTCTAGATAAAGTAGGAACCGCTTTAGAAGCACATGTATAATCTCTACCATCTGGATTACACAATCTCCAAATATCCCTTAGTTGTAGCAATTCCTTTAATTTCTCAAAAATTTTCCTTTCAAATGTACCTGAAGGTCTTTTTTTTAAATACGTTCTGTTCTGGTTTAATCTTATTCTATCGCATACCGGGTCTGGGGTAAGATTAAAATCTCCTCCTAGTATCAGATTTTTATCTTGGAATGGAAGTAATTCTTGTATCAATTTAGTCCAAAATCTATTGGATTTTTCATTTGGAGCATAGACGTTGCAGAGAGTCAGCATCCCCCCGTCCACTTTAACCTGTGCTATTACGTATCTTCCTTCTATGTCTATCACTGTCTTGATGATTTCAACATTATGTCGTTTACCAAACAAAATTGCTACCCCCCTTTTCGCCCTAGAGTAAGAAGCATAAATTACAGTCCCCACCCAGTCTCTACGTAGTTTTATATGTTCTTGATCAGATAGGTGCGTTTCTTGTAACAACGCTATGTCTGTTTTAAGCCTTCTTAAATGTGTAATAATTGTATGCCTTTTAATAGGTGAGTGGAAACCTCCCACATTCCATGATGTGATTTTAATTACCATGTTTTATCCAAAGTCTAGACTATTCTTTTGTCTAAAGAAGGGGGAGGGAGAGGCAGGAGGGGGAGAGAGAGAGAGGGAAGAGGAACAAAAAATTTAAAAAAAAAAAAAAAAAAAAAAAAAAAAATTTGCAAATAAGTGAATAAGTGAATAATTTATAATTTTTCCATACAAGAAATTCGTAAAAAATTGTGTGTAAAGTGACACAAACCCAACGTGTCTCAAAAATGAATTTCGAGAAAAAAAAAAAAAAAAAAAAAAAAAAAAAATTAATTCCAGAGTGACTTCTATGTGAAAAACACCCTTTAAATACCCCAATGGAGGGGGATTTTGTGCCAGAGTTAGATTTTGTGTGAAAAAATAATGTGAGAAGAAAAAAAAAAAAAAAAAAAAAGCCTCACACTTTTCTTTCTGTGTGTGTGAGCTCCTAGGAATATGTTTCATTCCTGCGTGACTTTTATGTGAAAATACTCTCATTAAGTGCCCCATCCAGGGGGCTTTCTTTGTGTCCAACTTGTGTGCAAAAAAAAAAAAAAAAAAAAAAAAAAAAAAAAAAGGGCCCGACCATCCTCCCCCCATCCCATCCACCCCCTTCAAGCTCAAAACAGCATTATCAAGAACATTAAGCACTATCCTCGAGTAAGTCACATACTTATCATTATACAAAAAACTAAAAGGAACACTTAATGAAAGAAAAAAAAAAAAAAAGAAAAAAAAAGGTGCAATATACCAAACATGCTTAAACTCTCCTAAATATCTCATCTGTTTAACTTTGAACATCAAGTTTTAATTAACAGTACTATAGATTTAACTCTATTTTGAAGTTAGGTATTTCTGTGCTTCTTGAGGAGAGTCAAAAAATTTTGTCCCTCTATCTGTAAATATTTTTAGTTTTGCAGGGTACATAAGGAAAGCTTTTGTGCCTTCTCTGTTAAGGCTTGAACATAATGCTGAGAATTCTTTCCGTTTCTTAGTTAAATCTATTGAATAATCTTGAAAAAAAAGTAATTTTGATCCCTCATACATTACACTGTCTGCTTTTCTGTATGCCTGTAATATAGCTATTTTTGCTTGGAAATGTAATAATTTGCATATTACCTGTCTAGGGTATTTATTATTCTCCCCATTTTGATTTTCTGGCCCTATTCTATGAACCCTTTCCATGCTGTTCTTTAGTTTTTCCTCTGGTAAATTCAATAATTTAGGGAGTACTGATTCACAAAAATGCAACAGCTCGTGTGACTTAATTGATTCTGGGATTCCTAGTATGCGAATATTATTACGTCTCGACCTGTTTTCTAGGTCCTCAATCCTTTGATATAATATTTGGTTTTGTTTAAGAACATTCTCCATTTTGTTGGAGTGTAGTGCAGTAATCTCCTCTAAATCCGAGACCCTTTCTTCTAACTCAGTGTATCTTGCAGTAATTTGCTTGATCTCTTCAGTTATATTATCTAGACCCTTTTGCAAATTATCCATTTTAGGGATAAAAATTGATGAGATCTGCTGCACGATGTAATGAGACTCTTTATCTACACTAGGACTTTCTGTTAAAGTACTTATAGATTCATTTAATCCTTCTGAGGGCCTCCTCTGTTTTTTATCATTATTTTTTACTTTGGGCGGCATTTTGTTAGGGCCTAAAAATTTATCCATAAGCAGATCTTTCACTAAAAATGTTTTTAACGTCAATATTACGCAAACCAACACACAGATTTACACAGTATCATCATTCATTACCCTTAAATATACAAATTAACTTTTAATACCCGTGCAAACCCTCAGGGGTGAAGAATAACTAATATGTTTGCATATAAAAGAGGGAATATCAATCTGAAATACTAAATGCAACTATAATCAAATCACTGTTAAATAGGGTATTGACTTGACCTTTTCTTCACAGTTACAACATTGCTTTTCATACCCGCTATAATACAAACATAAGAATATCTGCAAAGTTATTATGCAAACAGCACCAGTTGTGGTTTCCTCAATTTGCTTAAAAAATTAAGCACACTTGATACAGTCTTTTTCTGCTCTTACCACCCCGTTTAAAATCTCTGTATATCTATTGTCCAGACAAATCTTCTTTCTGTTTGTAGAAAGCAAAAGTCCCCATAAGAGAAGTCTTACAACTTTGCTGGTATAAACAGGGGTGTAGAGGAAAAAAAGAGAAGAAAAGAAATAAAAAAACCAGGAGCAAGCCAGGGGGAAACCAGATACAGCCAAAGTTAGAAGCCAGAAATGTTGCTCTTTAAATCCAAATTCAGCATGTACTCCGTCACAGGTGTTAATTATCTACCTTCTCCTTATATGTTTCTTTTCCTTCTTAGGCTATTATTTTAGCACTTCTAGCATTTATGCATTGATATAGTGCCCATTGACACCTTAAAGAGAAAGTTAATAGCCTTACCGCAGTGTATTTTTAGGACTGCCAAGCAAAAAAGAAAAAAAAATGGACTATGCTTTAACTTCAGCACTATGTAAATGAATAAAGGTCCATTCAACAAAGTTTTTCTATTGACTTGCCCAGCAAAGAAAATAAAATACTTTTGTACAAGTTTCCAGTTGGAGACGTTATGTCTCTTTTACTCACAGTACCAAGCTTCAGATCTAGGCCTCTTTACGTAGCCCTCTTGTTAGCCCTTATAGGATTTTTCTGGTCCGGTAACGTGTTTGCTGTTTCTAGATCCTTTAGCCGGCTTTACTGCTGCTTCAAAACCGCTGGGTATCTTAGTTGCCTGCCTCCCTCACGCAACATCGGTGGGAGAGAGGGGCTATACAGCTTCCCGGGTCACAGCGCTTTTCTTGTCCCGCTCTCTTAGGACTACTCCACGCTCGGCACTGTGTGACTTGCGGCGAGCCTCGGTCTTTGGCCCTGTAATCACCCCAGGACTCGGGGTTGCGGCGCGGTCAGGCCCCGCCAATGATTCTGGAGGTTGAGCTCACTGCCTAACGCGTACACGTCCTGCGTCTAGGCTCCTCCCCGGAAGTCATCTCATTATCTTTTTTTACCTTACTGCCCAGAGCTGAAGGAAGTCCTTTCTCTTTTATTTCTATTATCAATTTTTCTTCGTTCTCTTGCTATCTTTATTTTAAAAGCAGCAATGTAAATCTTAGCAGCCAGCCCATTTTAGGTTCAGCACCATGGATAGCACTTGCTTATTGGAGGCTTACATTTACCCACCAATAAGCAAGCATAACCCAGGTTCTCAACCAGAAATGGGCATGCTCCTATGCATCACATTCCTGCTTTTTAAATAAAGATAGCAAGAGAACAAAGACAAATTGATAACAGGAGTAAATTAGAAAGTTGCTTAAAATTGCATGCTCTATCTGAATCATGAAAGACAAAATTTGGGTTAGTGTCCCTTTAACTGTGAGATTGTACTTATTATGTCATGACAACTATTACTTGTACCCTTGCCTTAAAAACCGCAATAAAAAATAAAACATATCTCAAGGTGATAAAAACTCTTATGAGAAACTTAAAATTACTTTACATTTTTTTTTAAAACAAAGTTCAAACATCAGTCGAAAAGCACCAGGTATTAGAAGCTCATTTTATAAATGTATCTAGAATTAGGTAGATCATGTTTGACCCTATTTCAACTCTGCTCCCGATGAAGTGAAAAACTTTTAGCAAGCAGTGTTTAGTGGCTGTGAACCAGCAATTTTTGCTACAAATGTAGCAGTAGGTTCCAAGCAGGAGAGAAATGACGGACAGTAATAGACACAGTTTCCCACTATCATTAGTTTGAATAAGGTTTAGGCTTCTACTTTTAAGCCAATGCTGCATTTATCTACAGTTGCAGAGTGGCAAAACTAGATAAATGCTGCCTTAGATAGGCTCTCATATTCAGCCAAAACTGTTGGAATGTAATTGTGGACAATAGCAGTTATATGGGTAATTTTCCCGAAAATAAAACAAACATTCACTTAAAGACCACTGTGGTAAAATGAGACAGACAATCTTTCTTGCTGGGGTACAAGGGTTTTTGTAACTGGCAATCTATTGCTAATTTTCAGTTTATACAGCATCAATACAACATGTTTAGACAGTTTATTGCCTTCATTGTGTAATGGTTTACTTTAAAGGAATAGTCGACTCAAAATTAAACTTGCACGATTCAGATAGGGCAGGCGATTTTAAGGAATTTTCTAATTTACTACTATTGTCAATGTTGCTTCGTTCTCTTGGTATCTTTATTTGAAAAAGCAGGACTGTAAGCATAGGAGCCAGCCCATTTTTGGTTTAGCACCTGGGTAGCTCTTTCTGATTGGTGTCTAAATGTAGCCACCAATCAGCAAGAACTACCCAGGTGCTGAACCAAAAATGGGCCAGCTTCAAATAAAGATAGCAGGAGAACGGGAAAATTTGATAATAGGAGTAAATTAGAAAGGTGCTTAAAATGTAAGTTTCTATTACATTATAATTACAGTATCACATAAATGCAGTATCTTTATATAATATGAAAATTATTAGATACCAAAACTGACTAACATATCAATCCAAGAAAGTTCATATTGGCTTTGCTAGCAATGCATATTTAAAGGGACATAATAGTCAAAACTTGAATGTACATAAGTGCATTTTACCTTTGAATAGAAATATTGTGACAATTTATGTATATTCCCAAAAATGCTTTTAGCAAAAAATAAATAAAAAATTCAAGGACATATGTATATCCTGTATCCAAAGCCAGCTGGAGTCAATGCCGACACGATACACACCAAGCAGTATTTAATTATGAGATCACTGGGCATGTGCACTATATGTAAATACTATCATAAAAGATTAAAGGGACAGGAAACCCTAAAAAAAATAAATCATGATTTGGATAGAACATACCATTTTAAACAACTTTCCAATTTACTTCTATTATCAAATTTGCTTCATTCTCTTGTTATCCTTTGCTGAAGGAACAGCTTTGCACTACTGTCAGCTAGCTGTACACATCTAGTTAGCCAATCACAAGAGACAAATGTGTGCAGGCACCAATCAGCAGCTAGCTCTCACTAGTGTATGATAGGTGCGTATTCTTTTTCAACAAGGGATAACAAGAGAACAAAGCACATTTAAAAATAGAAGTGATTTTAAAAGTGGCTTGAAATTACATGCACTATCTGAATCATGCAAGTCAAATTTTGACTTTTCTATCCCTTTAGTATTACTATAAACCTCTTACAAGTACGTAACATAAAGCTTCTATTTACAAGTGAAATGCATTCATATGCATTTCAGTATTGACAATTGTATTCCTTTTAATCAGATATTTTAGACAAGTTTTAGTAGGCTTTATTAAATGCAGCAGCATTCTGTATGAAGAAAAGACTTAACAAAGACTACATTCCAACATCTTCAGTACATTTTTGTGTTCCAATAATCTTCTAACCCTGAAATAAATGATTTCCCTTTGTCAGCATATGGAGTTTATTTTAAAGATATAATATTTACAGGGGGGAACAGTAAACTTTCCGTGCAAAAAAATGCTACTTTTTATAACTATGTGGCTAAGCTGTTTGACCTTAAAAAAGATTAAAAGACTAAACGCCTGCTAGTAATCACGGTAAACTATGATTAATGATGCTACGCCTCATTGCCTGTGACTCTAGACTCCTGTAAATTTAACCAGTTCTTCTCCTGACGGAGCTGCAAACAACTGTTATTCAGTTTATTGTAGGCTGCTCTGAGGCTGCCTTGTGGAATTAATGAATACTCTTCATTTGCATGAAGATTTACGATACAATAAGGACCTTTTATCCAGCAGAAGTCTTTCATTTGAAATCACTAGCAGTAGCACAGACTTTAAATAAGTCTATATCATGTTTAAAAGGACACATATAGCTGGATGAGTAGATAGTAGTGTTAGTTAACTGAATTATCACTGTTATTTTGTTTTCACATTATAATAAAAATAACCTCTCAAAGCTGTTAAAATATACTTACAAGCCTACACTAATTTAATATGACCTCTTATGGAGGTGCTTTATATATAGCCTAGGCTCTGCTTTAATGCAATAAAACCTGTGTGAATCTCAACAGTGGGTAACTATTGATAATAGCACTAGATATGTAAAGAAGGGTCTTAGCAGAATGGAATAAAGTAAAGAATATTTAAAGGGACAGTCTAGTCAAAATGAAACAACTTTCCAAATTACTTTTATCATCATATTTGCTTTGTTCTCTTGGTATTCTTTGTTGAAAGCTAAACCTAGGTAGGCTCATTTGCTAAATTCTAAGCCATTAAAGGCTGCCTCTTTTCTCAGTGTCTACTGCCGGTTTTCCCAGCAAGACAGCGCTAGTTCATGTCTGCCATATAGATAACATTGTGCTCACTTCCGTGGAGTTATTTATGAGTCAGCACTAATTGGCCTTACTTGCAAGTCTGTCAAAAGCCCTTTAAAAAGGGGGCAGTCTTTAGAGGCTTATATACAAGGTAATCACAGAGGTAAAAAGTATATTAATATAACCATGTTGGTTATGCAAAACTGAGGAATGGGTAATACAGGGATTATCTATCTTTTTAAACAATAAAAATTCTGGAATAGATTTATTAACCCCTTAATATCAGAAACTTATATGATGTGGAATAAAATAATGATACACTTCCCAAACCTTTCTTCAAGACCCTCCCCACTCACGTCCTTCGTAACGAACAGGGAATTTGATTTAGGTACAAGTATAGAGAAACACTGTTTCCCCTCACATATCCACGACTTCCCAATATACTGGCTTATACAGAACGAGCAGATTAAATCACAAGCCGAACTGATACAAAAAGGTTTCACCTGCCTTACTAACTGGTTTACATACAGACGTATCCACAGTTTCATCACAACTCACAAGCAATCACCAAACATGACTAGGCCACTAACTAACTTCGAACAGCTATGCATTAGAAACCTCCCAGTCCGCCACACACTATCGATGTTATACAAAATACTAATTACTCCATTCCCAGGGCACCCTCTCCCGCACCTAGAAAGCTGGGAAAGAGATATAGGAATAACAATCCCACAACACACAGGTATGAAGATAGTCCAATCCACGATAAAAAGCTCTATCTCCTCAGCCGCTACAGAAATTAATCTAAAGATACTTCATTGATGGTATTACACACCTCAAAAACTTAATCGACTATATCACAGTGCTAGCAATAAGTGCTGGCGTTGTGGCCACGTTAATAGTGGCATGACCCATATGTGGTGGTGGTGCACAGTTATACACAATTTGTGGAAATCGGTTATTACCGAAATAGAAGATATACTGGAACTTCAACTCCCACTAGACCCACTAATCTGGCTTCTGAATAAACCCCTAAGATAAAACATAAACCCTCTCTTAAACTATTTTTATCATGTCTAATAGCATAAAGTTTCTCATAGATAAAAACTGGAAATCCAAAGACCCATCCACAATTGAAATGTGGGTACAGAGGGTATCTGAGTCGATACATCTTGAAGAGCTTTATTATCTAAAAAACGATAGATTAGATATATATTCTGAGATCCTGACAACTTGGGAATCATATATTAAGGGCAGATAGTTTCATTCTAAATCAACAACGCGTAGGACAAGGATTAACACCACATAACCCTTTGGGTCTTTTCGCTGTAGAAGTCATCTTGTCACTTATAAAACCACATATGGTCATGGTGGGGGGATCACTTTTCACATAGACGTGGGTTGCACCGGTTCAAAGTTAAATTGTTTCTTTAAATTAATTAGCTTATGAAGCTCCTGGCCAAACTTTGATATAAACATGGGTATCCCTATCTAAATTTATGGTTTGAACACCTACAATAGCATTTGACCATGTCTGGATAACTTTAATAGAGCTGTGAGTGTTGGCTGGGATTGGGCTGAACCTGAGAGCAACACAGCAATACTACCATGCGGAAGGCCGCGGCCATGTGGGAAACAGAGCTGGCGCAGCTCCTTCATAGCCACTTCCACAGTCTCACACAAGCTCTTCATGAGGCTTTTGGGAATAGCGTACCCTTCACTGACAACTGTGAGCATGTCACTGCACTTACAAGCCTCTGCTACGATGCCACAAACTTGACCACGGACACCGAGCAATGTGCAGACGCATCAGCAGCCACACAAGTGGAAGCCGACAATGGGCGGTTAGCCTCTTCCCCTCTGGCTGCAGCAACTCACGACAGCATATCAGAAATGGGGATAGATGAGTCAGCCATCGAGGATGATCGTGCAAAAGCAATACTGACTCTACACCCACTACAACCTGCTGCGGTGAAGCATATGTTAGATTGCCCTAGCTTGGATTGCATGTTGGAGGTGATTGTTGGTCGGACTCACAGAGTCTCGGCCCCTAAGGCGAATGGAGCATATGTAGCATTTGGGATTGGAGCACTGGCCTTGTTAAATGCTGAAGCCGTTACATCGGCTCACGCGGCGGCAGTGACTGCTGACGCAGAAAAATATAATTTCACTTTATTGCGGCCTTGGAATGGTGATATTGATGGGGCCCGACCAGCATTTACATCAACCTAGGTATACAAGTGGGATACACCAGGGAAGGCTCACGCTGATGAGCTCTCTCATAGCCCAGGAATGTTTGCATATATTCCTATGACGGATCGCTGTCAAAGCAGGAAGGTTGGCATTGGATGATTATTAAATATACATATTTTCCCCTAGTTCTTACCATGCTTCTCACTTCAAATTGTGGAATGACAGTCTTATCTTATAGACTTGAAGAAGCTTGTACAGGACAATTTGTTTTCATTACAGGTCCATAAGTTGTTGAGTATATGGGACTTTGCTGATGGTCAATAATTATCAAATGTTATCCAAATTAATACTCTTTTGTTTTTGAATGTCAGATCCTATATATGTTTTCATTTCTCTGAGTTATGTGTTTTTCATGCCTAACAGATGTACATTGTCCTTTACAGATCCCTAATCACTTTGAGAGCTCCCTATGCCGCTCACACCTGTAGCAAAGCTTTGAGCCCGCTACGCCATGTGTATATAATAACTGCTTTCGAGTTATACTGTACATTTTATTTCTATGTTATGGCTAGGCTCTCAGATGCATTAAATGTTGGAGATACCTGAGTGATATGGGGACTTGAAGCAAAACGTATACTGTTTACTGTGTTCCTAAAACATGTGTTAGTTGAGGCATTTATTAACAGTAGAGTAAGGATCCAAAACAAAATTTTATGATAGCAATTGCAACTACCATTAGTCACCACTTGAGGGGTGTCAAAACCTAGTTCTAGCGGGACTTGCACAGTTATTGTATGTAATCTTGCTACCCTTGTCTTCTTAAAGTCTTCCCCTTTTCCGGTAAACGGCTTAAAGGGACAGTCTACACCCAATTAAATAATGAGCCGTTACTTTGATCACCCTTAAAACATACCATTGAACCCCTTTACATACTTGGCAGATGGACTGGTACACAAGTAATGTTACGATGAGTAACTTTATTTGTCTTCTAGATATGGCCGCCAAACTCCTCCCTCTCCTCCTTCATCCCCTTCTCTATTCCTTTTCCAGGCTCGTGCATGTAAGAAACCGTGACGTCGCTGTTCTGCATATGCGCATGCGCATAGTGTTCCGACCGCTGACAAGTAGCGGTCGGAACACTATGTATTGTATAGATTCATATAATCAAAGTAACACTCAATTACACAAAGGTTCCGGATATTTGGTTCCTATTTAATTGCGCATGCGATTTAATTGCGCATGCGCGAATCGGCGTGAACGTTTCTTCAAAGTTTAACAAGTGAGCAGATTCTGATTGGACAATTTAATATAACAAGATGTAAAGATGTAACAGTGGGGGGAGTTTGGCGGCCATATGTACATGAACTAAACCAATGTTCTTTTTAGGATTATTCGTGTACCGGTCGAGCTACAGGACATGCAATGCAGTGCAGGTGGATCTTCTTTGCTTAATCTAAGGTATGGGTTTATGTTTATTCGGGTGTAGACTGTCCCTTTAAGAGTTTGCTTAAATATATATATATCTTCCCCCTAATCCATAGTACGTTTTCTACATTTTATGATGCAGTTTATAGATAAATGGGATGCCATCTATGTTGTTGCCAGATTTATTTGTTGATTGGATGTTATACCCAGGGCAGCTCCAGTACCACTGATTTTTTTTGTTTTTCTTTTATATATATATATATAGCTAAATATGACTTTAGATTATTAGACTATAATGACGACCCTTTAGTTTATTCAATTTCTATACTACCCCATGACTAAGAGGAACTTGAGGGTTATATGGTTTAGATGCTTACATATCCATTATTTTACAAGTTATTTAGACCCATATTAGTTGCATTATTTATATAGCTATATTAGACAACTCACTATGGGTCTTGCAGATACTATGCTGGTTAATGTTCTTTTATTTCGCTGCAGCTCAGACTTTTTTTTGTTTTGTTATTTAATATATACAGTGCTATTTACTATAGGTGTCTTAGATGTTTATTTCCTTGTTGTTTAGTCCTGTTGCTGGGTATTGGGCCCATGCCCATGTGACAGGGTATATTACAAATGACACAGTTGCTCTTATGACACTCCCTCATACTGCGACCAGCAATACATTACTTTAGTTTTATCTGGCTGTCATTTAGTGCATATTATTTATACTGTTGGTTAATAGTTCGCTAGTAATAGGCTGGAGCTGACTGTATATGTTTCCCTTTTATGATTTGGCACAACGATTTTGTGATCTCATTTTGTCTTTGCTTTATCCTCAATTATCTCACTGTGATCTTTACCAATATGGGAGTGATTATAACCTCACTACCTACTACATAGAACCTTTGGTGCTCTATCTTAAGGAGATTCCCTGTGTCTATATCCTACTTATTAGGTGTCCTTAGTTTATAGTTTATAGCTTCCCTTTGCCTTTATAGCATTCATCGACATATGAAAAGCAATTTTGTTATATGACTGGTCCAGTACTATAGATCAGCAGAACGTTTCCACTCTAGATATATGCTTATTTCATACCATCTGATCACTCTTACTTCTAATTTGCTCCGCTAGTTTAACTCTACATGAGAGCATTCATGCAGACGTTGTATACTCAAAAGCTCTAGCGCCCAACTACGAAAATACATGATTACTCTCCGTTCTCCCCCCCCCCAAATCTGTAGAACTATGGCATTATGTGACTATGCCAGAGCATTCTTGCGCGGTTTCCCTTGAAACATACCGCACTTCAAATTAACATCTCCTTAACTACCCAGAATCTGGTGGCTCAGATACCTTCTAGCTTGACATTTTTGTCCTTATATATTGTAAGCCACAATTTGCTGTTCGTCCATTACATTACTCTGGGTTTCAAAAGTTTATAAAGTTTAAAAAGTTTATATTCTTTATATCATATATATACCCTAAATTGCTTCATGCTTATTTCTTTTATGCTGGTATATAGAATAGTATCAAAAGAAAATACAGAAAATATGAGGTTTATTTCTAACATATATTGCATAAATGTGATGTAGCAGATATGACTATATAGTGGCAATACGATGGATTTGTTCTTTCTCTGTTTATGTTTATGACATTTGTACAATACTTTCTCTATTGTACTGCTTATTTAACCTCAATAAAAATTAAAAAAAAAAAAAAAAAATTAATTAGCTTATAATACCAATGTACAACATCAAATCTTTGCATGTAATAAAACTGGAGCTGCGTCTCCAAAAACTGTAATTTTCATTTCTCAATTTACATAATAAAGCTAATTGTTAAAAAAAAAAAAAAAAAAAAATCTGGAATAGACTGTCCCTTTAAGTTATATTCAATTGCTACTAATTTTGTTGGTAAATATTGAAATTATGAACTTGTTGATGAGTTTCAGATGATGATTTAGTTTTTAAATCATCTGAGTTCCAGCAACCATGATTTAAAAGAAGATGAAACTAATACAGATTTATTCTTTATCTTATACATTTTGCACACAAGATATTAGGAATTACGAACTTAAATCTTTTACTGTATCACTGTTCTAATCCTTCTACCCTGTGTGGAATCATAAAGTAAAGCCAGTCCTTGTCAAAAGTGTCTCTAAGCCTAGATTACATACAGCCTTTAGGCTTTTTGGACCTGCTATTGTGTTCAATTTAACTTGGAACAAACACAGTCAGATTGTTAAGTGCTCTTTTAATACTTATTCTATCACATTAAACAATAGTAAAACCTCCTAATACATTAATCCATAATAAAAAGACTGATTCCAATACACTAAACGTCACCAGAGGAGTCAACAACGCATTCAAACTCTTGAGATGTTTCCTTCTCCATTATGAGATAAATTCAAACAGCTTACAAGACACAATAAAATGCCCAATAAACTTGTCCACAGATTAGTTACAAAAAAAGAAAGAAAAAAAATCAGTAATATGTACATTTAAAATGATTGAAATCATTAAATAAACAAGTTTCAACAACGTTAAGTGATCAATACGTATAAAGCAGCATGGATTCCTGGACAGAGCAATTATGGATGTTGGAGGAGTCTGTAAAAGAAGTAGATGAGAGAGAACAAGGGTGAAAGAGAGAGAGCCTGTGAAGGAATGAGAGAGGGAGCAAGAGACAGTCGTCAGTGCTTATGGTGTGGTACAGCCCTCTAAGTCTATATCTTGTGCCTATAAAACACTGAGGGCATGCAAACCCCTTGTTTGAAAGAGAGTAATTTGAAACCATTAATATGAGGGGTTGCACATCTCTCTAAGTTCTAGGCTATTGCCATTATAAGGCAACCAAATGCAACACAAACCACCAGGTGCTTTGTCTCAGGGGAGTCCCTGTTTCCCATGTTTAACCTACAGGGACAAGGGACCTCTCATTTGAAAGGGAGCAATCCTCTTTTAAATGATGGTTGACTGGTATGCCTAGAATACAGGTGATTACAGTGAGAAATGGCGGTCCTCTGCACCACTGGACAAACATATTTTTTATGGAGGAAAAGAGGAATATTACCGAGCAACTATTCTACTTCCCTCTGCTTTACCAGACTAAGATACGATTCCATCTTTGAAAGAGTTCAGACACAGTTGAATGCTTAGAATACTGTGTTACATTAGAAATACATAGAAACAAAGGTTTCTATACTTATCTAATAGAACAGTATATTCTAAGCAAACAATCATTTATGTTTTAACCATAGTATTTGGAATGTAATTTTCTTGCATGAACCTCCACTAATCCTCAAAAGGGAAATAAAAACAAGAAAAGAATATTCAAGAAATAGCTGCCAAAAATTATGAAGGACACATCCTATGTTTGAGAACGATTATCATTTATCTTTTCAGTTATTATAAATCTACTGGATAATTTCAGACAGAAATATAGATATCGGCTTTGTTAAACGATTTCAGAAAAACTAGTACACTGGAACAATGTTTGTTATTATATATATATATATATATATATATATATGTGTGTGTGTATGTATATATATATATATATATATATATATATATATATATATATATATATATATATATATATATATATGTATATATATATATATATATATATATATATATACACACACAATGTATAAATCCCTTTATTAATAGTGTTTGAAACATACATTGCTCAACAGCCTTCTCATAAAAAAGCATAAAATACTTTTGGGGAAAAAAAAGTACGGAGAAGTAGGGAATCATGGGAGAAAGTACTTAAAGGGACAGAGAGTGCAAAACTAAAATTCTATTATGAGTTAAAGCATTTTATTATGGCACTATTGGTTGCATATAATTATGTACTTAACCCTCCAAATGAGTTAAACAGATAGGGGTTGATTGCAAACAAACATCAATAAAGTCGACGGAGATATTTGTAGATAAATCATTTGATACATTTTTCTAAAGGATTGTGATCGACCAATAGATAGTCAGCTCCAGAGCAGCAACATACTACTGGGAGCTAGCTGAACACATTTGGTGAACCAATGACAAGAGGCATATGAGTGTAGCCACCAATCACCAGATAACACCCAGCAGTCAGCAGGGGGCGGCGTTGCACCAGCAGCTCTTGTGAGCTGCTGGTGCAATGCTGAATACGGAGAGCGTATTGCTCTCCGCATTCAGCGAGGTCTTGCGGACCTGATCCGCACTGTCGGATCAGGTCCGCAAGACCTTTCATAAATCGGCCTCAGAGCATGCAATTTTAAACAACTTTCCAATTTACTTCCATTAACAAAATGTGCAGTCTTTTTATATTTACCCTTTTTGAGTCGCCAGCTCCTACTGAGCATGTGCAAGAATTCACAGAATATACGTATATGCATTTGTTATTGGCTGATGGCTGTCACATGATACAGGGGGAGTGGAAATAGACCTAACTTTCTCATTTGTCAGAAAAAATCTACTACTCATTTGAAGTTAAGACAATAGGTCCGATTTATTATGCTGCTCCTTTACTCGTCCGCCACTTCTAAGGCAGCGGACAGCAATCAGCTCAATCGGATACGATCGGGTTGACTGACATCCCCTGCTAGCGGCCGATTAGCTGTGAATGTGCAGGGGGCGGTATTGCACAAGCATTTCACGAGAAATGCTTGTGCAATGATAAATGCCGACAGCGTATGCTGTCGGCATTTATCAATGTCGGGTGGACATGATCCGCTACGGATCATGTCCGTCCAACAAATGATTAATCGGCCCCTATGTGCTATTGCATTGTCTTGTTATCATGCATTTGTTGTTTATGCAAAGCTACTGTATTTACTGGTCCTT
>NC_069502.1:86570042-86615042 GCF_027579735.1 Bombina bombina | reverse complement strand
TTTTTGTTTTGTTCTTTTTAGGGTTAGTAATTGTATGGAATTACAAATAAAAATATTTCAACAGGATAACCTTAAAACTTAAGGATTAATAGAGTTAATTTATTTTCTTTTTTTTAGGCTATCAGAGGCCAGAAAAAGCTTAGAAAATATTAGAGGGTTTTATGTTTGTTCTTTCTTGTTTTACCTTCTCTTTTGCTCATATGCAGGAATACTTGAATTGTCAACTTACTTTACTTACTCTTTTTGAAATCAAATGTATTTGTTTAAACATGTTGAAATATACAATAAAAAATGAATATTAAAAAAAAAAAAAAAATGTGCGCTCTATCTGAAGCATAAAAGTTTAATTTTCACTATACTGTCCCTCCCAATAAATGTTCCTTTACACTATACTGGAAATACATGAGTTTATTACTATTATTATTTATTATTAATATTACTATTATATAATCTGTCATCTCCTGACAGTTTTTATACGTTTGCCTCTTTTTACTTCTCCTTTGTGCCTCTGGAATTTCTATGGAATTTCTCATAATTGTATGAGTTGTACGAATTGTATGAGTTGTACGAATTTAGTTCATTATTTAGTGATATAGGAGGTCACATTCTTTTGTTTTTAAAATTAAATTAAAAAAATCACTGTGTATTACATGATCATCTGCACATGCAAACAAATTAGCAGTGTTTTAAAAGGAGAAATGGATTCTGGGTAAAGATATGCATATGAGATTTACACTGTCTTGCTCTGGTTTTTTATAAAACCCATTTTAAAGGGACACTAAAGGCATAAATTTATTTTTAGAATGAATACAAAGAACGTTAAAAAACAATACACTTATTAATGTACTGTCTGTTTAAATTGTTTACCGTTTTGCCGCAATGATTATTCAATCTTTTATTATTTTCCAAACCCCCTCCGGGGGTACCAGTTCACAGCGTCCTATCCCGGATGACAACCCAGGTATTAATGTGGCGGACTTTATCTGCAATGCGCATGCGCAAACTTCAGAAACGTCAGACTACGTCACTCACTGTTTCTCTGTATTGAAAGCAGCAGACCCGCTCTGCAATAGATAGAGCGGGTGTGCTGCTTTCAATACAGGGAAACAGTGATTGGCGTATCTGCACTGAAAAGGTGAGTGCTGTGCATTAGTATAGTGTGTCCATTAGAATACTTCAGGCAAACAAATTGTGCATGCGCTAGATGACAAAAAAGAAGATTAATTATATTCATAGAATAGGGATCCTATTGACGGATTACAACGGCAATTGTACAGCCCATATTAGTGGGTTGTCTGGACTGACGTCATTAGAAGAAAATAAAAATAGGATTTATATATGGTACACTCATCGTTGGACAATGAAAGTAGGGGCATTTTATAACTTTATTCATTAGCAAACCATTTTCATATTCGTAATACACCAAAAAAAAACTAACAGTAATCTCTTAAAGAGACACAAAAGTGAAAAATTAAAATGCTCTAATATTTTAGAACATAATAAAGTTTAGTTCCAGAACAGCAGTGTGTGACTGGGAAATAGCTGAACACATCTGGATAAAAAAAATGATAGCAGAAATAAATAGAAAAATATCTCTTAACCCCTTAAAAACCGACATACCCTGTACATCACACAGCTGTTAAAGGGACAGAATAAACTTTCATGATTTAGATAGGGCATGTAAATTTAAACAACTTTCCAATTTACTTTTATCATCAAATTTGCTTTGTTCTTTGGTATTCTTAGTTGAAAGCTAAACCTAGGTAGACTCATATGCTAATTTCTAACAACTTGAAGGCCGCCTCTTAGCTCTGGATTTTGACACTGTTTTTACAGCTGGACAGTGCTAGTTCATGTGTGTCATATAGCTAACATTGTGCTCACTCCGTGGAGTTACCTAAAAGTCAGCAATGATTGGCTAAAGCGCAAGTTTGTAAAAAGCACTGAGATAAGGAGGCAGTCTGCAGAGGCTTAGATACAAGGTAATCACAAAGGTAAAATATAACCCTATTGGTTGTGCAAAACTAGGAATGTGTAATAAAGAGATTATTTATCTTTTTAAACAATACAAATTCTAGAATAGTCTGTCCCTTTAAGGAGTTTACTAGCGCAGCTTTGCCAATAGCACTGCATGCCTTACTTCAGGAAGCATGTAGATATAGTGCGATGTAGACAATATCGGGAATACCTACGCTATAAACAAGGCCAGATAAGATGGCCTGTTAAAGAGATTAAGGGGTTAAAATGGCTTGATATAGCGCGATGTAGACGATATCGGGAATACCTGCGCTATAAACAAAGCCAGATAAGATGGCCTGTTAAAGAGATTAAGGGGTTAAAAATTGCTTGATGTCCTTTTAAAGCACTGCAGTTATAGATGGTTACAGCAACAAAAAAACGTGTGTACAGCTGTGGCTAATTTGTATGGGTATGAGTATGATGAGTATATGATACACAATAAATCATTTTATATCATTTTTTCTTACAGTGTGCATTTTTACCGTCACCAATTTGCGCACTGTAACCTATATTGAGATTGTTTTATTTTATTTTTTTTAGAAATACGGTGCATTCAGAAAGGATTCAGACTCCATTATTGTTTTTCACATTTTGTTGTGTTGCACAGCCTTATGCTACAATGGTTTAAATTAAATATTATGTTTTATTCACATCAATCAACACGCCATACCCTATGATGACAAAGAAAAAAAAACAACAGATTTTTGATAACTTTGCAAATGTATTAAAAAGAAAAAAACTGAAACATCTCATTGACAAAAGTATTTCTTCCTTTTGCTATGACATTTGAAATTTAGCTCAGGTGTTTCCCATTTCTCTGGATCATTTTTGAGATGTTTCTACACTTTGATTGGAGTCCACCTGTGGTAAAGTCAATTAATTGGACATGATTTGGAAAGGCACACACCTGTCTGTATAAGGTCTCACAGCTGAAAATGCATATCAGAGCTAAAACCAAGCCATAAGGTCAAAGGATCTCCCTGCAGAGCTCGGAGACTGGACTGTGTTAAGGCACAAATCTGGGGAAGGCTACACAAATGTTTTTGGCTGTATTGAAGATTCCCAAGAGCCCAGTGGCTTCCATAATTCTTAAATGGAAGACATTTGTAACAGCCAGGATTCTTCCTAGAGCTGGCTGCCCGACCAAACTGAGAAATCGGGGGAGAAGGGCCTTGGTAAGAGAGGTGCACAAGAACCCATGATCTCTCTGGTTGAGCTCCAGATATCATGTGTGAAGATGGGAGAAATTTGCAGAAGGACAACCATCACTGCAGCACTCCACTGATCTGCGCTTTATGGCAGAGTGGCCACACAGAAGCCACTCCTAAGTGCAAGACAAATAAAAGCCTTGGAATGTGAAGGAGAAAAAAAGGGACCTAAAAGACTCTAAGACTGCGATAAAACATCATTTATGCTTACCTGACAAATTCATTTTTTTCATGGTGGCGAGAGTCCAGGATCCATTAGTCCTGGGAAATACTCTTCCTGGTCACTAGGAGGAGGCAAAGATTCCCAAACTCCAGAAGTTTTATAAAACCCCTCCCACTTTAATAGAAACATGTCTGATGTACAGTCAAGCAAAAAGACAACTGGAAAAAAAGGATCAGGGAACAAAAAGAAGGCCAAAAAAAAGAAAAAGAAGGTGGGGCTCATGGACTCTCACCACAAAAAAAGAAATTAATCAGATAAGCATAAATTATGTTTTCTTTCATACAGGTGGTGAGACTCCACGATCCATTACTCCCGGGAAACTAATACCCAAGCATTGAAATTATGATGGCGGGACAAGTATCGTATATAATCCTGTTTAGGTTTTCTTCTTTTTTTAATTATGCAAATAATTTGATTTTTTTTTTAATTATGCGAATAATTTGATTTTTTTTTTAAATTTAAATCAGATTATTTTGATTTAAATAGAAATTAAAATAAAATGCTTTTGAGGAAAAATCAATCTGTTTAAGATACATTATAATCTAAAGGTTATTCATCCTGAAATATAGATTAGTATTTCATTATATAGCAAGATGCTGTATATTCATGGCTGTGATGTTTAATTTGTTTGGTAAATTAATTCCATTAATCCATTCACAATGTCATGCTCACCCAGAGGCTTCTGTCAAATTATTGTGGGCAATTTTTCTATCTTGAAGATATTATCACATATTATTGGTTTTGTAGTTCTAAAAACTGTGAATTTGAAATAACAGACCTCTTGAGAAATACTTTAAAGGGACATAATCATATAAGAAAACTTTTGTATTTTAGATAGAGCATACAATTTTCAATTTACTTCTAGGAGACGATTTATCAAGCTCCGTACAGAGCTTGATGCCCCTTGTTTCAGGCTCACTGGAAACAGAAGTTATGAAGCAGCGGTCTAAAGACTGCTGCTCCATAACTTGTCCACCTGCTCTGAGGCGGCGGACAAAAATCAACCCGATAGAATACGATCGGGTTAATTGACACCCCCTGCTAGCGGACGATTGGCCGCAAATCTGCAGGGGGTGGTATTGCACCAGCAGTTCACAAGAACTGCTGGTGCAATGATAAATGACGACAGCGTATGCATATGTATGAATGAACGTGTCTATTTGTACGTAGTTACAAAAACTACCAACCCAAAGGAGTTACCTACCATCGGCTGCTTCAGAAGAAGCAAAAACATTAAAATGGTAGAATTGATTAAAAGTATGCAAAGAAGACCAGGTAGCTGCCTTGCAATTTTGATCTACAGATGCCTCATTCTTAAAGGCCCATCCAAATCAGTAGCTCCAGGTGAAGTCTAAACAATCCGCTGATTATCTAAGATGTCTAATAACATCCAGTGAAGATCTCACTTGCAATGAATGTACTACTATACCAGGAAAATATTGCCCTGACTAGTGTTGAGCTCTAAACTCTGGCAGCGGCCATTATCCGAGACTTCGGTGCCCCCCTAGATATCCAGGATAAAAAAGTCGATGCTAGATTGTTTGCTTACTTTTTCTCATCTTTATTGCCACATACCTTGGGAGATTTAATACCTACTTTGAAGGCTGCCTGAATTGTGCTTCACTCAAGTTACCGATAACATAGAATGCATAGACAGATCTTATCAGAACAGCATAAAACCTGCAATCCGCACAGATATGAAGGAGCTGATCCTGAAGAGTCTGGCATAGATAGCCTTATAGTGTCAAAGGTAATGGCGGCTTCCCTGTAGAACATCATCTTTGGATACTGCTGGTAAGAGGACTCTCTCTAGTCTTCAATATAGCAATCAGGCTAGCTCTCATACTACTTGGATGCTTACTGACCACAGCCTGGTAGAGTCTTGGGCCGCACAACAGTATATGAAGACTGGAGACATTTGAAAGAAGAGCTGCCTGTTCTTTTCAATGTCTCACAATCTTCCCTCTCCTGGGACACAGAGAATCAGGATCTTCATTATGAGCCCAGGGCATTGCGAGTGAATTCTTAAAGTTGGAGTAGGTTAGACAAACAGAAGCTATTCACCAATATTTGCCTGAGAACTCTCATATACCTTCAGAAATGTAATATAATTTGCTGGTTACCATTTTAAATGACATTGTCTACATAATATCTTGCCGAGAGACTTATTAAACAGCAGTTTGCACTAGATAATGTTCTGCTATGCTTTAACATCTAATATTATCATTTATTTTTGTGGTTATGCATGTTTTTCTGACAATAGTACATATGTGATAATTAAACGTAGGTTTGGTATGCTTTTGCAGAATTGCCATACAGTTAAACTTAAGTATAGTATTGACATGTTAATGTTTCTTATACCATGAACTATATTGTGTAAAACCAGCTGATCCAGTCTTAGGACACTACATTACCCTTTGCCCATGCTACCGAGGTGGTCTAGTAAGATTACACATTGGTATCTCTATATAGTTGTCTTTTGTGTGTACCTCACATTCACAGTAAAAACAGGGTCCCTTTGGACCACTTACATTATAGTAAACAATAGAGTTGCAGATATATATATATCTTTAAATCAGCAACAGAATTATATTTCTTTCATGTAATTAGCAAGAATCCATGAGCTAGTGACGTATGGGATATACATTCCTACCAGGAGGGGCAAAGTTTCCCAAACCTCAAAATGCCTATAAATACACCCCTCACCACACCCACAATTCAGTTTTACAAACTTTGCCTCCCGTGGAGGTGGTGAAGTAAGTTTGTGCTAGATTCTTCGTTGATATGCGCTTCGCAGCAGGCTGGAGCCCGGTTTTCCTCTCAGAGTGCAGTGAATGTCAAAGGGATGTGAAGAGAGTATTGCCTATTTGAATTCAATGGTCTCCTTCTACGGGATCTATTTCATAGGTTCTCTGTTATCGGTCGTAGAGATTCATCTCTTACCTCCCTTTTCAGATCGACGATATACTCTTATATACCATGACCTCTACTGATTCTCATTTCAGTACTGGTTTGGCTATCTACTATATGTAGATGAGTGTCCTGGGGTAAGTAAGTCTTATTTTTTGTGACACTCTAAGCTATGGTTGGGCACTTTATATGTAAAGTTCTAAATATATGTCTTTAAACTTATATTTGCCTTGATTCAGGATGATCAATATTCCTTATTTCAGACAGTCAGTTTCATATTTGGGTTAATGCATATGAATATTCAATTTTTTTCTTACCTTAAAAATTGTTTTCAAATTGACTTTTTTCCCTGTGGGCTGTTAGGCTCGCGGGGGCTGAAAATGCTTCAATTTATTGCGTCATTCTTGGCGCAGATTTTTTTGGCGCAAAAAATTTCTGTTGTCATTTCCGGCGTCATTCTTGTCGCCGGAAGTTGTTCGTGATTATGTCATTTTTTTGATGTTTTGCGCCAAAAATGTCAGCGTTCCGGATGTGGCGTCATTCTTGACGGCAAAAAATTTTAGGCGCCAATAATGTGGGCGTCTTTTTTGGCGCAAAAAAATATGGGTGTCATTTTTGTCTCAACCTTTTTTACACATTATTTCAGTCGCATTTTTTCATTGCTTCTGGTTGCTAGAGGCATTCTTTCCCATTCCTGAAACTGTCATTTAAGGAATTTGATAATTTTGCTTTATATGTTGTTTTTTCTGTTACATATTGCAAGATGTCTCAGATTGACCCTGGATCAGAAGCTACTTCTGGAAAAACGCTGCCTGATGCTGGTTCTACCAAAGTTAAGTGTATTTGTTGTAAACTTTTGGTAACTGTTCATCCGGCTGTAGTTTGTGATGAATGTCATGATAAACTTTCTAATGCAGATAGTATTTCCATTAGTAATATACCATTACCTGTTGCTGTTCCCTCAACATCTAATACTCAGGATGTTCCTGTTAATATAAGAGAATTTGTTTCTAAATCTATTAGGAAGGCTATGTCTGTTATTCCTCCTTCCAATAAACGTAAAAGGTCTTCTAAAACTTCTTATTTTTCAGATGAAATTTTAAATGACCGTCATAATTCTGATTTGTCTGTTTCTGATGAGGATTTTTCTGGTTCAGAGGATTCTGTCTCAGATATTGACACTGATAAATCTTCATATTTATTTAAGATGGAATTTATTCGCTCTTTACTTAAAGAAGTTTTAATCGCTTTAGAAATGGAGGATTCTAGTCCTCTTGATACTAAATCTACTAAGCGTTTAAACCTCCTATGGTTATTCCAGACGTTTTTCCTGTCCCTGATGCTATTTCTGAAGTCATTTCTAGGGAATGGAATAATTTGGGTACTTCATTTACTCCTTCTCAAAGGTTTAAGAAATTGTATCCTGTGCCATCTGATAGATTAGAGTTTTTGGACAAAATCCCTAAAGTTCATGGGGCTATCTCTACTCTTGCTAAACGTACTACTATTCCTACGGCAGATAGTACTTCCTTTAAGGATCCTTTAGATAGGAAGATTGAATCCTTTCTGAGGAAAGCTTATTTATGTTCAGGTAATCTTCTTAGACCTGCTATTTCTTTGGCTGATGTTGCCGCCGCTTCCACTTTTTGGTTGGAGGCTTTAGCATAACAAGTATCAGACCATAATACTCATAGCATTGTTAAACTTCTTCAACATGCTAATAACTTTATTTGTGATGCCATCTTTGATATCATTAGAGTTGATGTCAGGTATATGTCTTTAGCTATCTTAGCTAGAAGAGCTTTATGGCTTAAAACTTGGAATGCAGATATGTCTTCCAAATCAACTTTGTTTGCTCTTTCTTTCCAAGGTAATAAATTATTTGGTTCCCAGTTGGATTCTATTATTTCCACTGTTACTGGGGGGAAAGGAACATTTTTGCCTCAGGACAATACAGGGCTGCTAATCGTTTTCATTCCTTTCGTCAGAATAAGGAACAGAAGCCTGACCCTTCCCCTAAAGGAACGGTTTCTGTCTGGAAACCTTCTCCAATCTGGAATAAAACCAAGCCTTTTAGAAAGTCAAAACCAGCTCCCAAGTCCACATGAAGGTGCGGCCCTCATTCCAGCTCAGCTGGTAGGGGGCAGGTTACGATTTTTCAAAGACATTTGGATCAATTCGATTCATAGTCTTTGGATTCAGAACATTGTTTCTCAAGGGTACAGAATAGGTTTCAAGGTAAGGCCACCTGCGAAGAGATTTTTTCTCTCTCGCATTCCAATAAACCCAGTGAAAGCTCAGGCATTTCTGAAATGTGTTTCAGATCTAGAGTCAGCCGGGGTAATTGTGCCTGTTCCAGTTCTGGAACAGGGTCTGGGGTTTTACTCAAATCTATTCATTGTACCAAAGAAGGAGAATTCCTTCAGACCAATTCCGGATTTAAAGATATTGAATCGTTATGTAAGGATACCAACATTCAAAATGGTAACTATAAGGACTATTCTGCCTTTTGTTCAGCAAGGGCATTATATGTCTACAATAGACTTACAGGATGCATATCTTCATATTCCGATTCATCCAGATCACTTTCAGTTTCTGAGATTCTCTTTTCTAGACAAGCATTACCAGTTTGTGGCCCTTCCGTTTGGCCTAGCAACAGCTCCAAGGATCTTTTCAAAGGTTCTCGGTGCCCTTCTCTCTGTAATCAGAGAACAGGGTATTGCGGTATTTCCTTATTTGGACGATATCTTGGTACTTGCTCAGTCTTTACATTCTGCAGAATCTCACACAAATCAACTTGTGTTGTTTCTTCAAAAACATGGTTGGAGGATCAATTTACCAAAGAGTTTGTTGATTCCTCAGACAAAGGTAACCTTTTTGGGTTTTCAGATAGATTCAGTGTCCATGACCTTGTCTCTAACAGAAAAGAGACGTCTCAAATTGGTTTCAGCCTGTCGAAACCTTCAGTCTCTATCATAACCTTCGGTAGCTTTGTGCATGGAAATTCTAGGTCTCATGACTGCTGCATCAGACGCGATCCCCTTTGCTCGTTTTCACATGCGACCTCTTCAGCTTTGTATGCTGAACCAATGGTGCAGGGATTATACAAAGATATCACAATTAATATCCTTAAATCCCAATGTACGACACTCTCTGACGTGGTGGATAGATCACCATCGTTTAGTTCAAGGGGCTTCCTTTGTTCGCCCAACCTGGACTGTGATCTCAACAGATACGAGTCTGTCAGGTTGGGGAGCTGTATGGGGATCTCCGACAGCGCAGGGGGTTTGGGAATCTCAGGAGGCGAGAT
Organism: Bombina bombina; assembly: GCF_027579735.1. Taxonomy (NCBI): domain Eukaryota; kingdom Metazoa; phylum Chordata; class Amphibia; order Anura; family Bombinatoridae; genus Bombina; species Bombina bombina. The sequence goes on along the minus strand of NC_069502.1, from coordinate 86,605,372 downwards.
TACCAATCAACATTTTGGAACTCCGTGCGATTTTCAGAGCTCTTCAGTCCTGGCCTCTTCTGAAGAGAGAATCGTTTATTTGCTTTCAGACAGACAATGTCACAACCGTGACATATGTCAATCATCAGGGTGGGACTCACAGTCGTCAGGCTATGAAAGAAGTATCTCGGATACTTGTATGGGCGGAATCCAGCTCCTGTCTAATTTCTGTGGTTCACATCCCAGTTGTAGACAATTGGGAAGCGGATTATCTCAGTCGCCAGACGTTACATCTGGGCGAATGGTCCCTTCACCCAGAGGTATTTCTTCAGATTGTTCAAATCTGGGGTCTTCCAGAAATAGATCTGATGGCCTCTCATCTAAACAAGAAACTTCCCAGGTATCTGTCCAGATCCAGGGACCCTCAGGTGGAGGCAGTGGATGCGTTGTCGCTTCCTTGGAATTATCATCCTGCCTCTAGTTCTTCTTCCAAAAGTGATTTCCAAAATTCTAATGGAACGTTCGTTTGTGCTGCTGGTGGCTCCAGCATGGCCTCACAGGTTTTGGTATGCGGATCTCATTCGGATGGCCAGTTGCCAACCTTGGACTCTTCCGTTAAGACCAGACCTTCTATCTCAAGGCTTTTTTTTCCATCAGGATCTCAAATCATTAAATTTGAAGGTATGGAAATTGAACGCTTGATTCTTAGTCATAGAGGTTTCTCTGACTCAGTAATTAATACTATGTTACAGGCTCGTAAATCTGTGTCTAGGAAGATTTATTATCGAGTCTGGAAGGCTTACATTTCTTGGTGTTCATCTCATAAATTCTCCTGGCATTCGTTCAGAATTCCTAGAATTTTACAGTTTCTTCAGGATGGTTTGGATAAAGGTTTGTCTGCAAGTTCCTTGAAAGGACAAATCTCTGCTCTTTCTGTTCTTTTTCACAGAAAGATTGCTATTCTTCCTGATATTCATTGTTTTGTACAGGCTTTGGTTCGTATCAAACCTGTCATTAAGTCAATTTCTCCTCCTTGGAGTCTTAATTTGGTTCTGAGGGCTTTACAAGTTCCTCCGTTTGAACCTATGCATTCTCTGGACATTAAATTACTTTCTTGGAAAGTTCTGTTCCTTTTGGCCATCTCTTCTGCTAGAAGAGTTTCTGAGTTATCTGCTCTTTCTTGTGAATCTCCTTTTCTGATTTTTCATCAGGATAAGGCAGTGTTGCGAACCTCATTTAAATTTTTACCTAAGGTTGTGAATTCTAACAACATTAGTAGAGAGATTGTTGTTCCTTCATTATGTCCTAATCCTAAGAATTCAAAGGAGAGAGCTTTACATTCTTTGGATGTAGTAAGAGCTTTAAAATATTATGTTGAAGCTACTAAGGATTTTAGAAAGACTTCTAGTCTATTTGTTATCTTTTCTGGGTCCAGAAAACATAATTTATGCTTACCTGATAAATTTATTTCTCTTGTAGTGTAGTCAGTCCACGGGTCATCCATTACTTATGGGATTATATCTCTTCCCCAACAGGAAGTTGCAAGAGGATCACCCAAGCAGAGTTGCTATATAGCTCCTCCCCTCACATGTCATATCCAGTCATTCGACCGAAACAAGACGAGAAAGGAGAAACCATAGGGTGCAGTGGTGACTGGAGTTTAATTAAAAATTTAGATCTGCCTTAAAAGACAGGGCGGGCTGTGGACTGACTACACTACAAGAGAAATAAATTTATCAGGTAAGCATAAATTATGTTTTCTCTTGTTAAGTGTAGTCAGTCCACGGGTCATCCATTACTTATGGGATACTAATACCAAAGCTAAAGTACACGGATGAAGGGAGGGACAAGGCAGGAACTTTAAACGGAGGGAACCACTGCCTGAAGTACCTTTCTCCCAAAAATAGCCTCAGAAGAAGCAAAAGTGTCAAATTTGTAAAACTTTGAAAAAGTGTGAAGTGAAGACCAAGTCGCAGCCTTGCAAATCTGTTCAACAGAAGCCTCATTTTTAAAGGCCCAGGTGGAAGCCACAGCTCTAGTAGAATGAGCTGTAATCCTTTCAGGAGGCTGCTGTCCAGCAGTCTCATAGGTTAAACGTATTATGCTACGAAGCCAAAAAAAGAGAGAGGTAGCCGAAGCCTTTTGACCTCTCCTCTGTCCAGAGTAAACGACAAACAGAGAAGTTTGACGAAAATCTTTAGTTGCCTGCAAATAGAACTTTAGGGCACGGACTACGTCCAGATTATGCAGAAGTCGTTCCTTCTTTGAAGAAGGGTTAGGACACAATGATGGAACAACAATCTCGTGATTGATATTCTTGTTAGAAACTACCTTAGGTAAGAACCCAGGTTCAGTACGCAGAACTACCTTGTCTGAATGAAAAATCAGATAAGGAGAATCACAATGTAAGGCAGATAACTCAGAGACTCTTCGAGCCGAGGAAATAGCCATCAAAAACAGAACTTTCCAAGATAACAGCTTAATATCAATGGAATGAAGGGGTTCAAATGGAACGCCTTGCAGGACGTTAAGAACTAAGTTTAAGCTCCACGGCGGAGCAACAGTCTTAAACACAGGCTTAATCCTAGCCAAAGCCTGACAAAAAGCCTGAACGTCTGGAATTTCTGCCAGACGCTTGTGTAGAAGAATAGACAGAGCAGAAATCTGTCCTTTTAACGAACTAGCGGATAAGCATTTTTCTAAACCCTCTTGTAGAAAAGACAATATCCTAGGAATCCTAACCTTACTCCATGAGTAACTCTTGGATTCGCACCAATACAAATATTTACGCCATATCTTATGGTAAATTCTTCTGGTAACAGGTTTCCTAGCCTGTATTAAGGTATCAATAACCGACTCCGAGAAGCCACGCTTTGATAGAATCAAGCGTTCAATCTCCATGCAGTCAGCCTCAGAGAAATTAGGTTTGGATGGTTGAAAGGACCCTGAATTAGAAGGTCCTGCCTCAGAGGCAGAGACCATGGTGGACAGGACGACATGTCCACTAGGTCTGCATACCAGGTCCTGCGTGGCCACGCAGGCGCTATCAGAATCACCGATGCTCTCTCCTGTTTGATCTTGGCAATCAGTCGAGGAAGCATCGGAAATGGTGGAAACACATAAGCCATGTTGAAGACCCAAGGGGCTGTCAGAGCATCTATCAGCACCGCTCCCGGGTCCCTGGACCTGGATCCGTAGCAAGGAAGCTTGGCGTTCTGGCGAGACGCCATGAGATCCAGATCTGGTTTGCCCCAACGATGAATCAGTTGAGCAAAGACCTCCAGATGAAGTTCCCACTCCCCCTGATGAAAAGTCTGGCGACTTAGAAAATCCACCTCCCAGTTCTCCACGCCTGGGATGTAGATTGCTGACAGGTGGCAAGAGTGAGACTCTGCCCAGCGAATTATCTTTGAGACTTCCAACATCGCTAGGGAACTCCTGGTTCCCCCTTGATGATTGATGTAAGCCACAGTCGTGATGTTGTCCGACTGAAATCTGATGAACCTCAGAGTTGCTAACTGAGGCCAAGCTAGAAGAGCATTGAATATTGCTCTTAACTCCAGAATATTTATTGGGAGGAGTTTCTCCTCCTGAGTCCATGATCCCTGAGCCTTCAGGGAATTCCAGACTGCGCCCCAACCTAGAAGGCTGGCGTCTGTTGTTACAATCGTCCAATCTGGCCTGCGAAAGGTCATCCCCTTGGACAGGTGGGGCCGAGAAAGCCACCATAGAAGAGAATCTCTGGTCTCTTGGTTCAGATTTAGTAGAGGGGACAAATCTGAATAATCCCCATTCCACTGACTTAGCATGCACAATTGCAGCGGTCTGAGATGCAGTCGCGCAAATGGTACTATGTCCATTGCCGCTACCATTAAGCCGATTACTTCCATGCACTGAGCTACTGACGGGTGTGGAATGGAATAAAGGGCACGGCAAGCATTTAGAAGTTTTGATAACCTGGCCTCCGTCAGGAAAATTTTCATCTCTACAGAATCTATAAGAGTCCCTAGGAAGGGAACCCTTGTGAGTGGTAATAGAGAACTCTTTTCCACGTTCACCTTCCACCCATGCAACCTCAGAAATGCCAGAACTATCTCTGTATGAGACTTGGCAGTTTGAAAACTTGACGCTTGTATCAGAATGTCGTCTAGGTACGGAGCCACCGCTATGCATTGCGGTACCGCCAGAAGTGAGCCCAGAACTTTTGTAAAGATTCTTGGAGCCGTAGCTAACCCGAAGGGAAGAGCTATAAACTGGTAATGCTTGTCTAGGAAGGCAAATCTTAGGTACCGATAATGATCCTTGTAAATCGGTATGTGAAGGTAGGCATCCTTTAAGTCCACAGTGGTCATGTACTGACCCTCTTGGATCATGGGTAGGATGGTTCGAATAGTTTCCATTTTGAATGATGGAACTCTTAGGAATTTGTTTAGGATTTTTAAGTCCAAGATTGGTCTGAAGGTTCCCTCTTTCTTGGGAACCACAAACAGATTTGAATAGAATCCCTGCCCGTGTTCCGTCCGCGGAATTGGGTGGATCACCCCCATTAGTAAGAGGTCTTGTACACAGCGTAGAAACGCCTCTTTCTTTATTTGGTTTGCTGATAACCTTGAAAAATGAAATCTCCCTTGTGGAGGAGAAGCTTTGAAGTCCAGAAGGTATCCCTGAGATATGATCTCCAATGCCCAGGGATCCTGGACATCTCTTGCCCAAGCCTGGGCGAAGAGAAAAAAGTCTGCCCCCCACTAGATCCGTTTCCGGATAGGGGGCCCTCTCTTCATGCTGTCTTAGGGGCAGCAGCAGGTTTTCTGGCCTGCTTGCCCTTGTTCCAGGACTGGTTAGTTTTCCAGCCCTGTCTGTAACGAGCAACAGCTCCTTCCTGTTTTGGAGCGGAGGAAGTTGATGCTGCTCCTGCCTTGAGGTTACGAAAGGCACGAAAATTAGACTGTTTGGCCTTTGATTTGGCCCTGTCCTGAGGTAGAGCATGGCCCTTACCTCCCGTAATGTCAGCGATAATTTCTTTCAAGCCGGGCCCGAATAAGGTCTGCCCTTTGAAAGGAATATTAAGCAATTTAGATTTAGAAGTCACGTCAGCTGACCAGGATTTAAGCCATAGCGCTCTGCGCGCTTGGATGGCGAATCCGGAGTTCTTAGCTGTAAGTTTGGTTAAATGTACAACGGCATCAGAAACAAATGCGTTAGCTAGCTTAAGTGCTTTAAGCTTGTTCATAATTTCATCCAATGGAGCTGTGTGAATGGCTTCTTCCAGAGACTCAAACCAGAATGCCGCCGCCGCAGCAGTGACAGGCGCAATGCATGCAAGGGGCTGTAAGATAAAACCTTGTTGAACAAACATTTTCTTAAGGTAACCTTCTAATTTTTTATCCATTGGATCTGAAAAGGCACAACTATCCTCCACCGGGATAGTGGTACGCTTAGCTAAAGTAGAAACCGCTCCCTCCACCTTAGGGACCGTCTGCCATAAGTCTCGTGTGGTGGGGTCTATAGGAAACATTTTCCTAAATATGGGAGGAGGGGAAAAAGGCACACCGGGTCTATCCCACTCCTTGCTAATAATCTCTGTAAGCCTTTTAGGTATAGGAAACACGTCAGTACACACCGGTACCGCATAGTATCTATCCAACCTACATAATTTTTCTGGAATTGCAACCGTGTTACAATCATTCAGAGCCGCTAATACCTCCCCTAGCAATATGCGGAGGCTCTCAAGCTTAAATTTAAAATTAGAAATCTCTGAATCCAGTCTCCCTGGATCAGATCCGTCACCCACAGAATGAAGCTCTCCGTCTTCATGTTCTGCACATTGTGACGCAGTATCGGACATGGCTCTCACATCATCAGCGCGCTCTGTCCTTAACCCAGAGCTATCACGCTTGCCTCTTAATTCTGGCAATTTAGATAATACTTCTGTCATAACAGTAGCCATGTCTTGCAAAGTGATTTGTAAGGGCCTCCCTGATGTACTTGGCACCACAAAATAACGCACCTCCTGAGCGGGAGGTGAAGGTACTGACACGTGAGGAGAGTTAGTCGGCATAACTTCCCCCTCGTTGTCTGGTGATAATTTCTTTGCATGTAAAGACTGACTTTTATTTAAAGTTACATCAATGCATTTAGTACACAACCTTCTATGGGGCTCCACATTGGCCTTCATACATAGTGAACAAACAGATTCATCTGTGTCAGACATGTTTAAACAGACTAGCAATGAGACTAGCAAGCTTGAAAAATACTTTTCAAATAAATTTACAAGCAATATAAAAAACGCTACTGTGCCTTTAAGAAGCACAAAAAGCTGTCACAGTTGAAATAACAATGAACCAAATTAGTTATAGCAACCAAATTTTCACAGTAAATGTATCAAGTTAGCAAAGGATTGCACCCACCAGCAAATGGATGATTAACCCCTTAATACCCAAAAACGGATAACAATTTAATAATTAACGTTTTTATCACAGTCAAACACACTGTCACAGGTCTGCTGTGACTGATTACCTCCCTCAAAATGAATTTTGAAGACCCCTGAGCTCTCTAGAGACGTCCTGGATCATGGAGGATGAAGTAGGAAGATTGTGACTGAATTTTTACTGCGCAAAAAAGCGCTAAAATAGGCCCCTCCCACTCATATTACAACAGTGGGGAAGCTCAGTTAACTGTTTCTATGCAGAAACAAAAGTTAGCCATGTGGTAAAAATCATGCCCCAATAAGTTTTATCACCAAGTACCTCACAAAAAACGATTAACATGCCAGTAAACGTTTTGAACATACATTTTAAAAATTATGAAGTGTTATTAATAAGCCTGCTACCAGTCGCTTTTACTGCAGTTAAGGCTCACACATTACTTCAGTATTAACAGTATTTTCTGAGTCAAATTCCATTCCCTAGAAAAATACTTCAGTGTACACACACTCCTCAGCCTAATACCAGTCGCTACCACTGCATTTAAGGCTGAACTTACATTACATTGGTATCAGCAGTAATTTCTCAGTCAATTCCATTGCTTAGAAAAATAATTTACTGCACATACCTCGTTTGCAGGGGGGCCCTGCATGCTATTCCCCTTTTCTGAAGTTACCTCACTCCTCAGAATGTGCGAGAACAGCCAGTGGATCTTAGTTACGTCTGCTAAGATCATAGAAAACGCAGGCAGATTCTTCTTCTAATGCTGCCTGAGAAACAAACAGCACACTCCGGTGCCATTTAAAATAACAAACTTTTGATTGAAGAAATAAACTAAGTTTAAAAACACCACAGACCTCTCACAACGACCTATCTTTAGTTAGGTTGCAAGAGAATGACTGGATATGACATGTGAGGGGAGGAGCTATATAGCAACTCTGCTTGGGTGATCCTCTTGCAACTTCCTGTTGGGGAAGAGATATAATCCCATAAGTAATGGATGACCCGTGGACTGACTACACTTAACAAGAGAAAAGGTCAGAAGACCTCCTCCATTTCTTTGGCGTATTGGTTAAAGTCTTTGATTCATCATGCTTATGTAGAGTCGGGTAATTCCCCGCCTCAAAGAATTACGGCTCATTCTACTAGGTCAGTTTCTACTTCCTGGGCATTTAGGAATGAAGCTTCTGTTGATCAGATTTGCAAAGCAGCAACTTGGTCTTCTTTGCATACTTTTACTAAATTCTACCATTTTGATGTGTTTTCTTCTTCTGAAGCAGTTTTTGGTAGAAAAGTACTTCAGGCAGCTGTTTCAGATTGATTCTTCTGCTTATAATTTCATTATTTTGAGATTAAAAACTTTTGTGGGGTTGTGGATTATTATTATTTATTATTATTTTTTTTTTTTTTTTATTTTATTATTATTTTTCAGCGGAATTGGCTGTCTTTATTTTATCCCTCCCTCTCTAGTGACTCTTGCGTGGAAGTTCCACATCTTGGGTATTCATTATCCCATACGTCACTAGCTCATGGACTCTTGCTAATTACATGAAAGAAAACATAATTTATGTAAGAACTTACCTGATAAATTCATTTCTTTCATATTAGCAAGAGTCCATGAGGCCCACCCTTTTTTTGTGGTGGTTATGATTTTTTTATATAAAGCACAATTATTCCAATTCCTTATTTTTGATGCTTTCGCTCTTTTCTTATCACCCCACTTCTTGGCTATTCGTTAAACTGAATTGTGGGTGTGGTGAGGGGTGTATTTATAGGCATTTTGAGGTTTGGGAAACTTTGCCCCTCCTGGTAGGAATGTATATCCCATACGTCACTAGCTCATGGACTCTTGCTAATATGAAAGAAATGAATTTATCAGGTAAGTTCTTACATAAATTATGTTATTTTCCCAGACAGCTTTTATACTATGATATAATTAGTGGGATGCCACTGGTCTGATGAGCTCAATAAGAGTCTTAGCAGTAATTCAGTACCCATTATATTTATTTATTTTAAAAACAATGAAAGAATATGTGTGTGTATATATATATATATATACCTTGATAACGCAAGATCACTTATTAAATATGGTCGTTTAGGCGTAAAGAAATATTGTCTTACAAATGCTGGTAATCTTAAACCCTGCTCTACTCCTTTAATTTTTTTTTTTGGTCCTATAAAGCAGTGTTTCTCAACTCCAGTCCTCATGACCCTTCACAGGCCAGATATTAATTATATCCTAACTAGAGCAAAGGTGAGATAATCAGCTGATGGGTGAGCTGATTATTTCACCTGAGCTCTAGTTAAGATATAATGAATATCTGGCTGGTGAAGGGTCCTGAGGACTGGAATTGAGAAACACTGCCATAGAGCCTATCCTGTTTTATTTCCTGTAGCCACCGTTTACAAAATGTGGGTTATTTATACAGTATCCCACAAAAGTGAGTACACCCCTCACAATTTTGTAAATATTTTATAATATCTTTTCGTGTGACAACACTGAAGAAATGACACTTTGCAACATTGTAAAGTAGTGAGTGTACAGCCTGTATAACAATGTAAATTTGCTGTCCCCTCAAAATAACAACACATAGCCATTAATGTCTAAACTGTTGGCAACAAAAGTAAGTACACCCCTAAGTGGAAATGTCCAAATTGGGCCCAATTAGCCATTTTCCTACCCTGGTGTCATGTGACTCAGTTTTACAAGGTCTCAGGTGTGAATGCGGAGCAAGTGTATTAAATTAGGTGTTATCGCTCTCACACTCGCTCATACTGGTCACTGGAAGTTCAACATGGCAAAGAACTCTCTGAGGTTCTGAAAAAAGAATTGTTGCTCTACATAAAGATGGCCGAGACTATAAGAAGATTGCCAAGACCCTGAAACTGAGCTGCAGCACGGTGGGCAAGAACATACAGCGGCGGTTTCACAGGACGGGTTCCACTCAGAACAGGCCTCGCCATGGTCGACCAAAGAAGTTGAGTGCATGAGCTCATTGTCATATCCAGAGGTTGTCTGTGGGAAATATACGTATGAGTGCTGCCAGCATTGCTGCAGAGGTTGAAGGGGTGGGAGGGTCAGCCTGTCAGTGCTCAGACCATACGCCGCACGCTGCATTAAATTGGTCTGCGAGGCTGTCGTCCCAGAAGGAAGCCTTTTCTAAAGACGATGCACAAGAAAGCCCGCAAACAGTTTGCTGAAGAAAAGCAGACTAAGGACATGGATTACTGGAATCATGTCCTGTGGTCCGATGAGACCAAGATAAACTTATTTACTTCAGAGGATGTCAAGCATGTGTGGCGACAACCATGTGAGGAGTACAAAGACAAGTGTGTCTTGTCTACAGTCAAGCATGGTGGTGGGAGTGTCATGGTCTGTGCCTGCATGAGTGCTTATGGCACTGGTGAGCTAAAGTTCATTGAGGGAACCATGAATGCCAACATGTACTGTGACATACTGAAACAGAGCATGATCCCCTCCCTTCGGCGACTGGGCCACAGGGCAGTATTCCAACATGATAACAAGCCCAAACACACCTCCAAGACCTAAACCCTATTGAGCATCTGTGGGGCATCCTCAAACGGAAGGTGGGGGAGAGCAATGTCTCTAACACCCACCAGCTCCGTGATGTCGTCATGGAGTGGAAGAGGACTTCAGTGGCAACCTGTGAAGCTCTGGTGAACTCCATGCCCAAGAGGGTTAAGGCAGTGCTTGAAAATAATCGTGGCCACACAAAATATTGACACTTTGGGCCTAATTTGGACATTTCTATTTAGGGGTGTACTCACTTTTGTTGCCAACGGTTTAGACATTATTGGTTGTGTGTTGAGTTATTTTGAGGGGACAACAAATTTACACCATTATACAAGCTGTACACTCACTACTTTACATTGTAGCAAAGTGTCATTTCTTTAGTGTTGTCACATGAAAAGATGTAATAAAATATTTACAAAAATGTGAGGGGTGTACTCACTTTTGTGGGATACTGTACTTGGTAAAATCTTCATCTATTTCTGTACGTGTGAAACGTTTCTGAGCCATATTAGTTGCTCTTTTTGTTTTATTTGTTTCAATAAACCTCCCCATATATATTATTCTCAAGGGTCTAAGAGTGGCTCTTTTATTTCTTCTCGCCCAAGTTTTTCCCCACTATCACCTTATTCCTGTAGTAAGTGGTCCAAGAGAGGCCACTACTCATATTTCCAAAAACACCACTTCAAGTAGGAAATTAAACTTCGTTCTCAAAACTGCCTTATCCTGATGAAAAAAAAAGATATGGTGGATCACAAGAAAGGGCAGACAATTCAAAAACTCTCCTAGCAGAACCTGAAAGAGCTTGAGAGGATGTGTAAAGATTGTCCTATAATACCCAAAAAGACTTGAGGCTGTAATTGCTGCCAAAGGTAATTCAACTAAGTTATCACAAATCTTGTTTTTGCTTTTTTATTAAGGGGTATGGAGTGTAGATTGATGTAAAAAAAACGAATTAATTTAATCCATTTTAGCATAAGAGTGCAATATAATGAAATGTGATAAAAAAAGGAAGGAGTCTTAATACTTCTGAGTGCCCTGTAAGTAAATTGCATCTCATGCCAAATGTTTAGTCAACTCACTTTGCTAGTCCTTTGTAGCCTGCTGTGAAACAAAATATATTTTTAGTAGGATCTGATAAATTTGCAATACATAATGTATTTTTGCACTGTTATCAAGAACTGCTTTTCTTTGTCAAATCTGAGACCTTTATCTGCTCAGGCTTTAAACTGGATTCACAGCTGGAAATACTTGTGATGTAGAATTGCTTCTTGTATACAGCAATGACCACACTTGCTGGATATTCATATTGAATATAATATATCTGAAGAAGAGGGAGTACTAGTACCCTACTACGTATGTACATATATGTTTCATCTCACCACATGTGTTTGCTGTAAGAGACAGACTTGTAGATAAAACAGCAAGGGAGATTAGAGCAAGGAATAAAGGAAACCAAATGGGGTTTTTTTTCATGATTCAGACAGAACATACAATTTTAAACAACTTTCCAATTTACTTCTATCAAATTTGCTTCATTCTCTTGATATAGTTTGTTGGAGGAGCAATAATGCACTACTGGGAGCTAGCTGAACACATTGGGTAAGCCAATGACAAGCGGCATATTTGTGCAGCCACCAATCAGCAGCTAGCTCACAGTAGTGCATGTGAAAAATCAGATAATAGAAGTCAATTAGAAAACTGTTTAAAATGGCATGCTCTGTCTGAATCAAGGAAGTTTCATTTTGACTTTACCGTTCCTAGAAGTATTATTAAATAAATATTTGCAATATTTGTCATCTTTTTAATTCACTATGGCCTAGATTTAGAGTTTTGTCGGTAAGGACCCGCGTAGCTAACGCCGGCTTTTTTCTGGCCGCACCATAAAAATAACGCTGGTATTGAGAGTCCACATAAAGGCTGCGTTAGGCTCCAAAAAAGGAGCGTAGAGCATTTTTAACGCAGCTTCAACTCTCGATACCAGAGTTGCTTACGCAAGCGGCCAGCCTCAAAAACGTGCTCGTGCACGATTCCCCCATAGAAAACAATGGTGCTGTTTGAGCTGAAAAAAAACCTAACACCTGCAAAAAAGCCGCGTTCAGCTCCTAACGCATCCCCATTGTTTGCTATGGGGAAACACTTCCTACGTCTGCACCTAACACTCTAACATGTACCCCGAGTCTAAACACCCCTAACCTTACACTTATTAACCCCTATTCTGCTGCCCCCGCTATCGCTGACCCCTGCATATTATTATTAACCCCTAATCTGCCGCTCCGTAAACCGCCGCTACTTACATTATCCCTATGTACCCCTAATCTGCTGCCCCTAACACCGCCGACCCCTATATTATATTTATTAACCCCTAATCTGCCCCCCACAACGTCGCCGCCAGCTACCTACACTTCTTAACCCCTAATCTGCCGACCGCAAAGCGCCGCCACCTACGTTATCCTTATGTACCCCTAATCTGCTGCCCCTAACACCGCCGACCCCTATATTATATTTATTAAACCCTAATCTGCCCCCCTCAACGTCGCCTCCACCTGCCTACACTTATTAACCCCTAATCTGCCGAGCGGACCGCACCGCTACTATATTAAAGTTATTAACCCCTAATCCGCCTCACTAACCCTATAATAAATAGTATTAACCCCTAATCTGCCCTCCCTAACATCGCCGACACCTAACTTCAATTATTAACCCCTAATCTGCCGACCGGAGCTCAACGCTATTCTAATAAATGTATTAACCCCTAAAGCTAAGTCTAACCCTAACACCCCCCTAAATTAAATATAATTTTAATCTAACGAAATTAATTAACTCTTATTAAATAAATTATTCCTATTTAAAGCTAAATACTTACCTGTAAAATAAATCCTAATATAGCTACAATATAAATTATAATTACATTGTAGCTATTTTAGGATTAATATTTATTTTACAGGCAACTTTGTAATTATTTTAACCATGTACAATAGCTGGGGGGCAGGTTAGGGGTTAATAAATATAATATAGGGGTCGGCGGTGTTAGGGGCAGCAGATTAGGGGTACATAAGGATAACGTAGTTGGCGGTCGGCAGATTAGGGGTTAAAAAAATTTAATCGAGTTGCGGCGATGTGGGGGGACCTCGGTTTAGGGGTACATAGGTACATAGGTAGTTTATGGGTGTTAGTGTACTTTAGAGCACAGTAGTTAAGAGCTTTATGAACCGGCGTTAGCCCAGAAAGCTCTTAACTACTGACTTTTTTCCTGCGGCTGGAATTTTGTCTTTTTCTAACGCTCACTTCAGACACGACTCTAAATACCGGAGTTAGAAAAATCCCATTGAAAAGATAGGATACGCAATTGACGTAAGGGGATCTGCGGTATGGAAAAGTTGCGGCTGAAAAGTGAGCGTTAGACCCTTTTTTGAGTGACTCCAAATACCAGAGTTAGCCTAAAACCAGCGTTAGGAGCCTCTAACGCTGGTTTTCACGGCTAACGCCAAACTCCAAATCTAGGCCACTATTTGACCATACTATGCCATCCAACTTTGGGAACTTAAAGGGGTTATATTTTGAACTCTACCTCTTCTTACTTCCCATGAAAAGATCTCTATAACTTTAAAGGAAAAATATGAATATGGTTCTTCCTACCATTTTCAATTAAAGGGACACTAAAGTCAAAATTAAACTTTCATGATTTAGTTTTTAAGATACTTCACAATTTACATTCATTATCAAATTATACACAGTCTTTTTATATGCGCACTTTCTGAGGCACCAGCTCCTACTGGGCATATGCACAATTTGACAGTGTATACGTATACTATGTGATTGGCTAAAGGCAGTCACATGATACAGGGCTACAAACAGGCAGGAAATAAATTTGTCCGAAAAAAAATCTACTGCTTATTTGAAATTCAGAGTAAGTGTTAATGCATCAATGTTTTTTTTACTATTATTATATACATGCTTATAATCCAATTCCACTGTATTGAATGGTCCTTTAAGTCACTATAATTGGGTATAAGTAGCAGCACAGCTAAGTTGTGGTTTTGTCTTGTACAAATAGTACACTTGGTACAAATGTGTACAATGGAAGTCATTGTGCCTTTATCATCTTTGTTAATGACATGGAAAATGGCTATTTCTGAGTTTGTTAAAGGGACACTCAGGTTAAATTAAATGTTCATGATTCAGATACAGCATGTAATTTTAAACGACTTAACAATTTACTTCCATTAAAAAAAATGTGCAGTGTCTTTTATATTTACAATTTTTGAGTCACCAGATCCTACTGAGCATATGCAAGAATTCACAGACTATACGTATATGCATTTGTGATTGGCTGATTGCTATCACATGGTACAAGGGGAGTGGAAATATACATAACTTTGAAATTTGTTATAAAAAAATCTACTACTCATTTGAAGTTCAGACTAAGTGCTATTGCATTGTCTTGTTATATTGCATTTGTTGATTATGCAAATCTAATGTGTTGACTGGTCTTTTAAAGGTTATGTTACAATATTTACTAGTTTGTCTTTTTGTTATGCTTATTTACTCCAACTCGTCTATTCATAAAGCCAGCATTCCTCCAGTTTTGCCTTTACAACAAGGATGGCCAACTTCCTAACAAATGGAGACCGCAGGTAAACATTTCATGAGCCATAAGGGCTGCATCTAAATGTATGATTATTAAACACACAAATAATAATATACTTCCTAAAAATGTCCAATGGCACAGGGGATTTTGGTAAAGGGATAGTAAACACCAAAAATGTTATTGTTTAAAAAGATAGATAATCCCTTTATTTACCATTCCCCAGTTTTGCATAACCAACACAGTTATAGAAATACACATTTTAACTCTGTGATTACCTTGTATCTAAGCTTCTGCTGACTGCCTCCTTAAATCAGCTTTTTTATTTTTTTTTGCTGACTCTTAACTCCACGTGCATGAGCTCATTGTTATTTATATGAAACACATGAACTAATGCCCTCTAGCTGTGAAAAACTGCCAAATGCATTCAAAGAAGAGGCGGCTTTCAAGGGCTTAGAAATTAGCATATGAGCCTACCTAGGTTTAGCATTAAACTAAGAATACCAAGAGAACAAAGTAAATTTGACGATAAAAAGTAAAGTAGAAAATTGTTTAAAATGAAATGCCCTATCTGAATCATGAAAGTTTAATTTGGGCTTTACTACCCCTTAAGGTTGCAGGGTACCCTCTGTTTTCTGTACTTCCCTCAAGAGGCCATGCTGGAACTACTAAGATTGCCTAAACACCTTCCTTTTTCAGATGTGTAACCACTCTGGGACAGAGAACAATCGGAGGAAACAGGTAGACAAGATGATAATCCCACAGAGCTTACAGGACATCTAACAATTCCACTTGGGGATCCCTCGCTCTGGACCCATAATGAGAAAGTTTGTGGTTGAGCCGAGATGCCATTAGATCTATCTCTGGCTGCCCCCAGCAAGCTACCAATTGACTGAAGATCTCCTGATTGAGAGACTATTCCCCAGGATGTAACGACTGGCGGCCCAAGTAATCCGCTTCCCAGTTGTCCACTCCTGGAATATGAATTGCAGATATTGAAGAAAGATTCTCCTCTGCCCATGACAAGATTCAAGAGACCTACTTTATTGCAAGAGAGCTGCAAGTGCCTCCCTTATGATTTATGTACACCACAGCCATGACATTGCCTGACTGAAAACTAATCTGTGGTGATAATATCCCATGACAGACGTTGAAAACCTATACTCTGAAACACCAGATCTGGGGATATCCACCAAGAAAGAGACTGTCTGGTGGGATAATCCAAAAGAATCATGTGAGAGAGGTTAGAGTGGTCCCTGTTCCACTGGTTTAACATGAAAAGTTGTAACGGACGTAAATTAAACTTTGCAAATTGAATCGTGTCCGAAGCCGCGACCATGAGACCCACAACCTCAATACACTGAGCTATTGAAGGAGAAGGTTGCGATTGTAGTAGTCAACAGGCCAACTGGAGCTTTTGTCTGCCTTGATCTGTTAAAAAGAGTTTCATCTCCACTGAGTCTATGATGACTCCGAAAAAGGTCACTTCGTTTTGAGGGAGACAGAACTTTTCGATATATTTATCTTCCAGCCGTGACTGCAAAGAAAACACAGTAGACATTCTGTATGAGCCACTGCTAAAGACAAAGATGGATGACCAATAACAGAGCACCAAGGACCTGTAAATATTCTGGGGGTCGTAGAAAGACCAAACGTAAGAGCTGTGAACTGAAAGGGTTTGTCCATAAAAGCAAACTGAAGAAATAGATGATGATCTCAATGAATTGGAATGTGAAGGTATGAGGTATGCACCCTTCAGATCTATGGTGGACATGAACTGACCCTGAAGAACTAAGGGTAAAATAAATTGTATGTTTTCTATCTTGAACAAGGGAACCCAAAGAAACTTGTTCACAGTCTTTAAACCTAGAATAGGACGGAAAGTGCCCTTTTTCTTTGGCACAATGAACAGGTTTGAATAGAAACCTGTCCATTGTTCTGACAGGGGGACTGATGCAACGACCCCCATATCCTCTAGATCTTGTACACAGCGAAGAAATGCCAGACTCTTGTCTACACATTTGGAGAAGTGAGACAAAATATCTATAATGTATCCCTGAGACACAATTTCTATGACCCACGGGTCCTGAATCGATCGGGTCCACGCCTCCTGAAAAAGAGATAATCTGACCCCTACTGGAGCCAGGTCTGGTATGGGGGGTTGCGCCTTCATGCCAACTTGGGCTTTTGACCATACAGGATTTTGTCTCCAAGTAGTCCTAGAAGACTTATTTTGGGGAGGAGCCAGCTCTTTGGAATGTCTAGAGGGACGAAAATGACACCCGCCTTAGATTTAGGCCTAGCCTTTTTATCTTGGGGTAAAAAGGCTCCCTTACCTCCTGTGACAGTAGAAATAAAAGAGCCTAAGCCAGGGCCAAAGAGAGTCTTACCCTTAAAGGTTTGAGATAAAAGTCTAGATTTGGATACGTATCTGCAGACCAAATTATTAGACAAAGGGCCCTTCTGGCTAGAACAGCTAAAGCAGTATTCTTCGCATTGATGCGGATTATATTAAACACTGCATCACAGATTAATGAGTTTGCAGATATAAGGAATCTTATATGGTTTGATCCAAGACTAACTCAGAGAGAGAATCGCACGAGAAGACAGCAGAGCCTGCAACTGACGCCACGCTCACGGCCGGTTGAAAAAGGAAACCACCCTGTAGGAAGGCCCTTCTCAGGTAGCCCTCAAAATTCTGGTCCATAGGATCTTTAAAGGATGTACTATCCTCTAATAGTATAGTAGTTCTTTTGGCAAGAGTAGAGATTGCCCCATCTGCCTTGGGGATAGTTCCCCATTATTCCAGGTTTATATCTGAAACTCAGAACAATTTCTTAAAATTTTGGGGAATGGGAAAATGGAATTCCCAGTTTATCCCATTCCTTAGAGATAATCTCAACCTCTAGAGAAGGAACAGAGAAAAATTCAGGAGATTTAGCCTTGGGTTTAAAAATCCTGTCCAGTTTCTGGAAAGATTTAACTTCCTTAACCTGTTTAGTGTCCTGAATCTCCAAATTTCTTAATACCTCTTCAAGTAAAGCTCTCAAGTGATCCATGGTAAACTGAAAGCTGACGTCCTCCAATTCCTTATCAGAGTCAGGAGAGGAATCCTCAGATAATATCTCTCCATCAGATGCTGACGAAGATCTATCTAGGTCTGATTCCTTAGCCTGCCTAATGAGTGAAGGACTAACTGCGAAACTACCCTTGGAGGAAGACCTTGAGGTATGCTTTAGTTTACGCTTGTGCTTACCTGCAAGAGGGATAGCAGCAATAGCCTCAGTAACTACTAATTGAAGCTGCACCTTAAACTGAGGAGCAAATTCGGTCACATCATTGTGAGTGATAAACACAGGCGGAGGATCTGCTTTAGGTTCAGAACCTGGGTCTTGAGAATGGTTATGTAGAACTGACGCCAGACAGGGGCCACAAAGCTGAGCTGGAGGACATACTGTTGTCAAGTTACATAACAAACATTTATTTGGAGGAAAAACAATGTTTGCGGAATCCTCCTGGTGTAAGAGACCGCCTCCTGATACCGGAATCCAAAAACAAAAATAACAAGTCTTCGCAATCAGCGGTATAGCGAGCCGCCGCAATCCCAGCCACCTGCGCACTTCCTTAGAAGAGATTGGAGCCGAAAGCACGCCAGGAATTCGGCCCCGTCTCCCATCCAGTAATAAGACATGTGGCACAATGTTGGTCCTCAAAGCTCCTAGCTATTCAGTAACGGCTGGAGCGCTGAGACTGTAGCTGCTAACATCCAGGGGGAAGATGAGAGAACTCTGTGTTCTGGCTTGGGTAAAAAGTCAGAAAACCCACACATTAACTCAACTTGGGAACATAAAGGGGGGGGGAGGGTGAGCAGAGACCCATGAAAAAAATAAAGATTTCACTTAAATCAGCAACATCTCAATCCATGCCTACTCCTTGAGGAGGCAAAGAAATACTGGGAGAGAAGGGGATGTAGGAAGGATAGATAAAACTCTGCTGTAGGGTGTATTTGCCTCCTCCTGGTGGCCAGGTGATATAAGTCTCAAAAGTAAGGACCGTGGACTCTCACTACCTTTAGAAAGAATTATGTCCTGCTGAACTTCCCATGCCAACTTTAGCAAATCTAGACTACTGTCTGGCCGCCAAAGTTATTTATGTGGCTCAAGTTAATATAATAAAAAATAATCTGTAATTGTAATAAATGTTGTAAATTGGAGTATTATATATAGTTAATTTGCATAGATTAATATTAGCTAATCCTCTGCAATTGTATTTCAAAATTTAAATCTAATCTAATATTACTTGTGGTGTAATATAATCTGGCCCTTGACCAACACAACTAGCAGTGACCATTGTCCATATAAGAAAAACTGGGAACCCGAGTCCAATCCCTTGGCAGCAAGAGAAAGTTGTAAAAATTTGTATAGCAAAGTGTTTGAGATCTCTTTGGCAGCTACAGAGTTAAAAAGTTGCATAGCAATTTGTCTTACATTACAGTATTTATATAACCATACATGTATTGAATATATTTTTTTCTGGACCTCTCTAAGGTGTATTATATGGATTTAAACTAGTTTTCTCATACAGTTATTAACAGCTAAGCTCTGTATACTTTTATAGATTTCGCCTGGAGTATAAATGTAAAAATAGATCTTTCAAACCTCCAAGGGGTCCTAAAACTCTATAAAGAGATATAAAATGCAATCAAAGGTCACAGGGATCATCACATTGGACTTATATCATTTAATTGTGCCACGATTCTGAAAAATAAGAATTGTATTATCCACTATAGCATTACAACAATGATGTATTCATTATTTTCAAACACTATTTTAAAAAAAATCCATAAAGAAAACACTTGGCAACAACACATCTTACTGTTCTTTTATATTGTTATTTATTTATTCTTCACTTTGAATTGGGACAGACATTTTAACCACGATTCTGGGATTGTTTAAAATACTATCTTCCCTTGGTAAGTGCAAATTTAATGGAATATTTATTTAAAAAACCCATACCATTGATAAGAACGGATAATAACACAACATATATCTCTTTATTTTAATAGAAACCCTCATCATAATTAAAAGCAGAATAACAATTCCCAGCACTAGGTTGTATGTAGCAAATTGTTTCTTAAATGGATATCAAAAGAAACTGTGTATTTTGTCTCTAATGCATTTAAAATGTATAAAAAACGTCTTTGAAATTGTACATTGATGGTGTTCCTTAGATTCAACAAATTGCCACCGCCATGTAAATAATACATGTAGAGCCATTATCATGAGTCTATGGGGCCTATCTATCAAGCTCCGAATGGAGCTTGATGCCCCGTGTTTCTGGCGAGCCTGCAGGCTCGCCAGAAACAGCAGTTATGAAGCAGCGGTCACAAAGACCCCTGCTCCATAACCTGTCCACCTGCTCTGAGCAGGCGGACAGAAATCGCTGGAATTCAACCCGATTGAGTATGATCGGGTTGACTGACACCTCCCTGCTGGCAGCCCATTGGCCGCGAGTCTGCAGGGGGTGGCGTTGCACCAGCAGCTCTTGTGAGCTGCTGGTGCAATGCTGAATACGGAGAGCGTATTGCTCTCCGTATTCAGCGAGGTCTGGAGGACCTGATCTGCACTGTCGGATCAGGTCCGCCAGACTTTCTTAAATAGAGGCCTATGGCTTAAAAGGAACAATCCAGTCATTTATTTCCCTTGTTTCATTAAAAAGAGTGCATTTCAAATTGTATTAGTCTTTTTTAACACATGATCTTGTTCTATATAATGTAAATCTTTTTTTATCAGCTTATAGAGGAGTGTCATTCTCTACCAATACAGCTGTGGGAGTTGCCATAATGTGTCAGTGAACATAAGTATAAAGAACTCAGCTCTGTATTTGTTTTGATTTAAAGGGATGGTAAATCCTAGCGTTTGTGAATCGCTAGGGTTTACCATTGGAACAAATAAAGGGGACTTTCAGTCATCAAGAACATGGCAGAACGCTGGAGGTGACGTTTCCATCTCTTAACCAATAGCCGTGCGCTCCAACTGGCACTAACCTAAATAGCCCACACGGCTATTGGCTAAGAGGTGGAAACGTCACCTCTCAGCAAAATAGCGTTCTGCCGTGAGCTGCCTGACCAGAGCAGGAGTGAGCTATATTTAGTTCAATAGCGCGATCGGGCACGCTATGATTAGACAGCACTCCCGCAAACCGCTTTTGAAAGGAAGACCTGATCAGAAGATCCTGGAGAATAAACGAGGTAGGTTTAACATTGGGGTTAAAATCTCTTAAATCTTTTGATTTTTAAAGCTGTCGCTAAGATAATGTTACATCATTTTGCACTATGTGCAGAATTATGTAAAATTATTTTTTAAAGTTTACTGTCCCTTTTAGCTTCCTCATTCTAACAATAGAGATAGAAAATCCCTCAGAGGAAATATAGCCCCTAGGTTAAAAATATTCTATATCTGCATTATTTTTTTAAAAACTTTATCTATACACCCTAGTAAAACCAACATAACAAGATTAACCAGTGTGCTTGGAATTTACACTTATTCTTCTTGAAAAAGGTTTCTGAAATGTAACTAAAATACATGTGGGCGCTACAATCAAACCATTAATATCCAAGGCCAGCCTGTATTAGTAATAGTGGAGGGACAGCAATACTAGAAGAAAACTCAAGCTCATTGGAAGAAACTTCACTAAATTCATAGGCGCAGGATTAAATCACATGGCTTCCAGACAACATAACATTTCTAGCAGAGAACACCTTGATCTTCATTATCTATAGAGGTAGCTGTAAAGATCTCCTGTTATAGAATACACAGAACTCACAAATGCACCATTGTCCAACTTCAAGCACTTTTTATTAACTGAAGACAACCCACCCATTTCACTGTAATGATCTCATTCTTGTCCCTAGTGTAAGAATATATGAACTGCATAAAATATAAACAACTGGAAGTAACCATTATGAGATATTCATTACATCTCCCTTCTTAAAAAATAATAATATATATATTAGATATAAAGAAATACACATAAAACACACACACACACACACACACACATAGTTATGTAGTGTCATAATCTTCCCAATATCTTGGCTTGATTCTTTGTCTATTTCTGGAGAATCTACTTGGTGGATTCACAAGGGAGCTTTGATCACAGAGTTGTGAGGTTAGTGTTGTACTACGTAATTGTCCCTCCTGTATGTCCACATGTGAAGCATTAGTTGAGGTTAGAGTCTCATTTATGTCACTATGTGACAACCTTGGTGGTACATAAAGCTGTATTTGTACTTCTGTTATGACACAGATGTATTCTGTTGTGCCTGTAATATTTGCCATTCTCGGTGCAGACAATGTATGAGCGTGGTGCACTTGTTACTTTGGTTACCACTGCAAGTTTCCACCTTCCTTCCAAATTTTGCACCCTTACCCTATTGCCAGGCTCACAAGGCTTTTGAAAAATAGACCCACGATCATAGTACTGTTTCTGTCTGTTTTTTTAATTATTCCACTCGCTGTTTAACCATTGCAGGACTCTGTACTTTGGAGGCAAGTTGTTACTCAATTAGTAATTGTGAATGTGATGCAATTCCATCTATTGGAGTGCTAAGGTAGTTTAGAATACACAGGTATGGGTCGATTAGTTTGGGCTGTTTTTTTCAAAATGGTTTGCTCTTTGATTTTCTTGACATGTTGCACAATTATTGACCATGTCTTCAATTTGTGAATTAATTCCAGGCCAATATAAGAGATCCCTAGCACGTCTTTTACACAAGGCTATTCCAAAATGCCCTATATGCAGTTTTCTTATTTCTTTCCTGAGCTCCTGGGGAATCACAATTCTCTCCCCTTTAAAAACATTTCAATTAATTATTGACATTTTTTTTCTTACATTCCAGTAAGATTTTAAGTCAACAGTCTTGGCTTTTGAGTTTGACCATCCTTACCTTATTATTTTGATCACGTTGGCCATAGTTGCATCCCTTTCTGTTGCTACCTGTATTTCGTTAAGTTTCTTATTAGTAGCAGGTTATTGTGAAAGTACAGAGTGCACATGCTCTTCCGAGTCCCTTTCCTCTCTTAATAAAGATAAAGTTCTTGTGAACTGCTGGTGCAATACCGCCCCCTGCAGATTTGCGGCCAATCAGCTGCTAGCAGGGGGTGTCAATCAACCGATCGTATTCGGTGGCGGACAAGTTAAGGAGCAGTGGTTTTAGGACCGCTGCTTCTTAACTTCCGCTTCAGGTGGAACTGAAGCAGAGTGGGTCTGAAGCAGCATCCGCTGCTTAATAAATTGACCCCATAGACTCATTAAAACCACAATTGCTACAATAGAAAAAAAAACTAAAGCATGATTCCAATGGAACATTCCTGTGTGGAATTGAACCAGCACAGGGTCCAACAAACAGGAAATGCACTGCAGAGAGCATCCTGCCTCCTCCTGCAGGATCATGGTGTATGGGGGAGGAATATCTGGCAGCAGGTACAATCATCAGCCAAAGTCCATTTTATATCTAGTCTGGAAATCAACAACTGTTAGTAATTAGAATCTTGCAGTAGTTTTGCAGCAATTTTTGAGTTTAATTTCCCTTTAACTATATAACGTATTCCTAGTTACAGACTGCTTACTGGCAGATATAGACAACTCCCACGGTTTTATTTGTGGATAGAAACATGCCTTTCAAAGAAACAAACAATAAGGGATTGTATTTTTTTTAGAAAATGAACACCCATCTAGAAGATAAAGACCTATAACCAAATAACAATTGGGGCAAATAGAGAGGTGGTGAGGGAACCCCTATATTTGAATGAGTAGATTCCTGTTTAGAATGAGGAAAAATTACTATTTTATATCTTTCCATTGTGGGGTGATAATCTAGTACGACTAATTCCAAGTTATCTCTGTAACATGGCAAACACTATAAAGAACTAATAGCCAATTGAATATAACAAAGTGATCGAACTAGTTCATCTTCTTACCTCACAGAAATACATAAAAAAAATAATTTAAAAGAAAATGGCTGCCTCAATTACCTCAGGGACCCTGTGCCCTTCCATCTGTCAAGCGATTGCCATACAAATGGTAATTAACTTACAGCTCTAGCATTATTTTAAAAGATATGGTTGCATTAATTTATCCCTCTTTCCCTTGCAAAAAAAATAACTTAAATGACACCTCAAAGACAAAAAGGTCACTGGTTTAAGGTCTTTAGATATTTCTAGAACTGATCATTGTATCATCATAAGTAGTATACATATTTTGGAGGCATCAGTTTCTCTAAAGAGCACTTTAAGAAATATATTTTAATGATTGTTTTTACTAGTCAATTTTGATGCAGAGTATGAACATTGACACATTGCCAAAATGTGTTAACCATGCAATTTAAATCAATTTTCTTTTCATTCTGTGTGGTGTTTTATGCTATTTTGAGATCTATAAAGTAAAGAGGTATTCTGGGACTGCTAAAACATGAATTGTGTATTTAAATCAGATTAAAACATTATAAAATGATGTTGATGATGAAATGCAAATAAAGCATGTCAGAAGAAAAAAACCTTTAAAGGAAAAATAAAAATAAAACTGAATTTGCAATAAAGGGCTAGATTTCAAGTTGAGCCCCGAAAATATTAGCTCTATTGAGCGCTAAAACCCATCAATTAAATCAATAGTGACTCATATCTTGGGAAGGTTCGTTAAGAAATACATTAAATAGATAACTTGAAGGGAGGAGAGGGGGGATTGCTACACTACAGAAACACTTTTTTTTATTAATAAATACATTAAAAATAATAACATTTCTATAAACTGGGTACTAGCATACAGCAGCACGTAACTAATATGGATGCTAATAGCGAGAGGGGGAGGGTTAGAGAGCTGTTTGGGAGGGATCAAGGAGGTGGGAGGGTTGAGGAGGTGTGACAACCAAGGTTAACCAACCCTGCACCAGTCACTTGTTTGGGACAGAAAGGGTTAACAGACCCTCATCACTTTAACCAATTTGTCACAGTCTAGCCACTCCAGGCAAGCCTGTGACTTAGTTCACTGAGTGCAAGAGTTAACAATACTCTCTAGTCTGTCCTAGACTTAGAAAAAATCCCCAAAACTCCCCTTTAATGCCACCCACACTAAACTATCTCTAAGCTGCCACAACTTAAGATTTATTTAAATTAAATCCCAGAATACAATTTAGCAAAACAATAATCTAAAAACACAGTATCAATATTACCAGTCTCTTTTAGTAACGTGGTTCAAATATTAAACAAAGGCAAAAGCTTAATAAAGGAATGATTTATTATGAAACAAAATATGCACAGTGCATTATTAATAAAAAAAAAATGTTAACAAATAGAATTATACACAAGCAACCAGTTTTAAAAATAAAAAGGAGAAATAACAGACATAATACTTTGCTCGCTTTAGCTTGTATTGTTAGACACAAAATTTTAAACCTGTTTCTTTGATATCAAATTGCTTGACCCAACCTTCTTACAGAGGGGCAAGAAATATCCACTCCTCTCTTTTTACGACACGTCATACATTTCAGAGTCTTTGGCTTATAACTTCTGATATGTATATCTATTTCATATACACAGATAGGCAATCCCTAAGTGATGTTGTGAGGAGTATTTTGATACCAAACACCAAATATTTTGCATTCTTTATGCTTCTGAGGCATTAGAACATATAAAAGTATATTTATTTGCAAGGCTGGTTGTCCTGTCAATGACCTCAGTGTAGTTCCTGGATAGAGGTACTGTGTTCCATAATTTCCTGTGCTGAAAGGTTGGGGCCAATAAACTGACCAATTAGACCATAACATTCTCTGTTGTGGATGTTACAAACTATTTATTAGGGCTCTGGCTTAGCTAAGGAAAAACAAAGCAACAAATTTCTTCTGAGAAAACAAATGTTTTTAGCACACAAGTTAAAGAGAATTAACCCATTAGCATCTAAATCATAAGAAATTCATGACAAGAGGGATCCCTACTATCTACACAATATTTCCAAGATTCACCCTTTTCTGAGCGCTAACACCACAAAGCAAATAATCCACTCCCTTGTTATTTCCTGACTTGACTACTGCAATAACCTACTTAATAGCCTTTCTCTTTCCCGCCTCTCCATCCTTCAATCCATCCTAAATGCCTCTGCCAGGCTGATCCACCTTTCCAGTCGCTCTGTATCTGCTGCACCTCTCTGCGAGTCCCTTCATTGGCTCCCCATTCACAGCAGAATTAAATTCAAAATTCTCACCCTTACATACAAAGCTCTAACCAACACCGCTCCCCTCTACTTATCCTCTCTAATAAACAAGTATACTCCAGCCCGCCCACTAAGATCCAACAATGACCTGCTCCTTGCATCCGCGACTATTACCTCTTCTCATCCTAGACTGCAGGACTTCTGTCGTGCAGCACCTACCCTCTGGAACACTCTCCCTCGTGCTGTCAGGCTTTGCACTAATCTTTCTTCCTTTAAATGCTCCATGAAGACTTTTCTGTTCAGGGAAGCCTACCACCCAACTCAATAATAAATTAATTTCACTTACCTAACATTTCCCTAATCTAACTCTGTATTAACATCTTTCTCAATCTTGCAGTCCTCACCTCCTGTTTCTCAACCTCCTATCCTTCTAGATTGTAAATTCCCACGGGAATAGGGCCCTCAATTTCTCCTGTATGTGTTTGTAAATGTTGTCCTTGCACGTTTTATATCATTGTTTTATTTAAATGAATTGTATCCATGAACAGCGCTGGGGAATATGTTGGCGCTTCACAAATAAAGTATAATAATAATCCCTACAATTGAAGAAAAAAAACGTCCTTAAACTGCATTCTGGGAGACTGAGGGCGCAGAGGGAAGAGAGCTATTTGGGAGGGATCAGGTAGGGATCAGTGAGGTGGTAGGTGTCCTGAGGGAGGGTAATATGTATACTGCAATAATATTATTTAATAAAAGACAGTATACAATAATAAAATTAGTACAAATTAGGGACGTCTCCCTAAATGTTAAAAATCCTAAGTCACAATTAATTGCTACAATGTGGCAGACAAATATAAAATAAAGTGCATATACGATCTAATTTGAATATATTAGAAAATGAGCAAAGGTTACTAAAATATAAAACAATTTACGGTATACCAGAGTCTTAAATATGTATGTTTCACAAGGGATACGGCAGTTATTCCCAAGTATACTGAGGGATATATGATAGCGTGGGACTTTCAAATGAAAGGAGGTTAGTCCTGAAAATGTTCCATACACTTGAAATCGTAGTATAATGCTTGTTTCAAAGAGTACAATAGTGCTAAAGCAGTACTTTACTTTATTTTACTTTACCGCCTGTGAAATCTTCAGTCACACCAAGGACCGCTACGTTAGCCAAGGCAGTCTCTCCCGAGCTGCAAACACAGATCACACACGTGTGTACGGACGGCGTCTGACGTCACTTCTCGTCCGTTTGTTTCCTCTGTGAAAGTTTGACAGCGTGCTGTTATCGATGTTGCAAAGTTGTGGATGTTGTTAACTCCTTCAGTATACAAGCACTCTGTTGTGCTTATACTTGCAAATACAGTTGGATATTTAATTTCATCCACACTGTCAGAGCTTTAAAGTTGTGGTGACAAAATTAACCCGGGTTAGAAAATAGCAATGTTGTTCACAAATAGGGTGACACTTAACCACTCCTGGTACACTGCTACAAAGTCACAAGGTAATCGACGCGTTTCACCCACCTGTGGGCTTTATCAAGATAAAGCCCACAGGTGGGTGAAACACGTCGTTAATTTTGTCACCACAACTTTAAAGCTCTGACAGTGTGGATGAAATTAAATATCCAACTGTATTTGCAAGTATAAGCACAACAGAGTGCTTGTATACTGAAGGAGTTAACAACATCCACAACTTTGCAACATCGATAACAGCACGCTGTCAAACTTTCACAGAGGAAACAAACGGACGAGAAGTGACGTCAGACGCCGTCCGTACACACGTGTGTGATCTGTGTTTGCAGCTCGGGAGAGACTGCCTTGGCTAACGTAGCGGTCCTTGGTGTGACTGAAGATTTCACAGGCGGTAAAGTAAAATAAAGTAAAGTACTGCTTTAGCACTATTGTACTCTTTGAAACAAGCATTATACTACGATTTCAAGTGTATGGAACATTTTCAGGACTAACCTCCTTTCATTTGAAAGTCCCACGCTATCATATATCCCTCAGTATACTTGGGAATAACTGCCGTATCCCTTGTGAAACATACATATTTAAGACTCTGGTATACCGTAAATTGTTTTATATTTTAGTAACCTTTGCTCATTTTCTAATATATTCAAATTAGATCGTATATGCACTTTATTTTATATTTGTCTGCCACATTGTAGCAATTAATTGTGACTTAGGATTTTTAACATTTAGGGAGACGTCCCTAATTTGTACTAATTTTATTATTGTATACTGTCTTTTATTAAATATATATTTTTTACACTACATTGGTGTTTGATACCTTTAGCCCTAGGCGCCCTCTCTATCTGTAAGCCGTAAAAAGCTTAACAATCCACTTTCACTATATTTTGACACTCTTTAGGGATAGTGTCTCTTAGAGAGGTGCTTGGTATTAGTTCCTAAGCGCACTTCTAAACTTTTGTTTATTTCTGCAATAATATTACCCTTGCTGACTAACTAGTTAACCCCTTAATGAGACAATGAGAGTGAACTTCCAATTTGGGACATTCTTACAAAATGTTCAAGATTATTCTTGAGAGAATACTCTTTAGCAAATTTTTTAAAGCTTGAAGGAACATTAAAGTCAAAATTAAACTTTCAAGGTTTAGACAGAGCATATAATTTTAAATAACTTTCCAATTTACTTTGATCATCAATTTGTGCACAGTCATTTAATATGCACACGTTCTAAGGCATCCGCTCTCACTGAGCATTTGCAAGAATTCACTGTATACGTATATGAGTCTGTAACTGACTGATGGCTGTCACATGATACAGTGGAAATATTGAAAATTAATAAATAAAAAAAATCTATTAATGATAAGTTCAGGAGTGTGCACGTGTCTGCAACACTATATGGCAGCAGTTTTGAAACAATGTTATACATCAACAAGGACACTAGATGGCAGCACTATTTCCTGTCATGTAGAAATGTGCACGCTACCTATCCAGATATCCCTCCAACAAAGAATATCATGAGAACAAAGCAAATTTGATAATAGAAGTAAATTGGAAACTTTTTAAAAATTGAATTCTGTATCTGAAACATGAAAGAAAATCTTTTAAGAGTTCCCCCCAAATCATGACTAGCAAAAGATACCTCGGTAACTCAAGCACTATTTGTCCATTTAAGGGTACTGTTGAGACCTAAACTTAAAAGGAATGAAAGTCAAATTTAAACTGTCATGGTTCAGATAGAACATTAATTTTCATTTTACTCTTCTTACCAAATTTACTTAATTCTCTTGGTACTCTAGGTAGGCTCAGAAGCAGCTATACAGTACTTTGGCCCAGCTAGTAATAGGCAACTACACACATATGCCTCTTGTCATCGGTTTACCAGGTGTATAAGCTATTTCTAGTAATGCATTGCTGTTCTGGAGTTAAAGGGACATGAAGTCCACTTTTTTTTCTTTCATGATTTGGAAAGAGCATGCAATTTTAAACAACTTTCTAATTTACTTCTATTATCTAATTTGCTTCATTCTCTTGATATACTTTGCTGAAAAGCGTATCTAGATAGGCTCAGTAGCTTCCGATTGGTGGCTGCACATAGATGCCTCGTGTGATTGGCTAAACCATGTGCATTGATATTTTTTCAACAAATGATATCTAAAGAAAGAAGCAAATTAGATAATAGAAGTAAATTGGAATGTTGTTTAAAAATGAACTGAATCATGAAAGAACAATTTTGGGTTTAGTGTCCCTTTAGCTATGTGTTTATATCGTTAACACAGGGGTTAAACACATTATATACGCAAGCAACAGAGAAATAATAAAGTGCTCTAACCCATTAGAGCATATTCTTTTTGCACTTTTATGTCTTGGTGCTGCACCTTTGCCTTTTAACTTATTTTTTGTAACCGGGTACTGGGAGGCTGGGGGTTGAAGTCTCTGAAGTCAGGGTGGTCCATTGATGAGGTTGTGGCAGTCTAGAGTGGAATCTGAGTCTCCAGTTCTGAGGTGTGGCCAGTTGTTTATGGGTGGGCAGCAGTGGCTATGGGTTTCCCTTTGTAAAATGGTACAAATAAAGAGGAAGCTAGAATAGCTGGGACCACTACCAGTAAAGAGACCACTTATATAAACACAATCTACAAATATATACTAGCTTAAAAAGAGTCTGCACGTCACTCAAAACCAGCACTAGCTTTAACAAGCAGCATTAGCTGCACTAAGCAGTCTTGTTTGCAAAAGAAAGTGAAGACCAAGTCAGATAACAACAAGTGACATAGCCAGCAACATTTTATCCTCTGCCCAGCAAGGGAAGCATCCATCAGAGAGGAGGAGTCTCTAAGGAACTGCTTATTTCACCTGCCTTGGCCCTTAGACACTTACACCAAATACAGGGAGTGCAGAATTATTAGGCAAGTTGTATTTTTGAGGATTAATTTTATTATTGAACAACAACCATGTTCTCAATGAACCCAAAAAACTCATTAATATCAAAGCTGAATAGTTTTGGAAGTAGTTTTTAGTTTGTTTTTAGTTATGGCGATTTTAGGGGGATATCTGTGTGTGCAGGTGACTATTACTGTGCATAATTATTAGGCAACTTAACAAAAAACAAATATATACCCATTTCAATTATTTATTTTTACCAGTGAAACCAATATAACATCTCAACATTCACAAATATACATTTCTGACATTCAAAAACAAAACAAAAACAAATCAGTGACCAATATAGCCACCTTTCTTTGCAAGGACACTCAAAAGCCTGCCATCCATGGATTCTGTCAGTGTTTTGATCTGTTCACCATCAACATTGCGTGCAGCAGCAACCACAGCCTCCCAGACACTGTTCAGAGAGGTGTACTGTTTTCCCTCCTTGTAAATCTCACATTTGATGATGGACCACAGGTTCTCAATGGGGTTCAGATCAGGTGAACAAGGAGGCCATGTCATTAGATTTTCTTCTTTTATACCCTTTCTTGCCAGCCACGCTGTGGAGTACTTGGACGCGTGTGATGGAGCATTGTCCTGCATGAAAATCATGTTTTTCTTGAAGGATGCAGACTTCTTCCTGTACCACTGCTTGAAGAAGGTGTCTTCCAGAAACTGGCAGTAGGACTGGGAGTTGAGCTTGACTCCATCCTCAACCCGAAAAGGCCCCACAAGCTCATCTTTGATGATACCAGCCCAAACCAGTACTCCACCTCCACCTTGCTGGCGTCTGAGTCGGACTGGAGCTCTCTGCCCTTTACCAATCCAGCCACGGGCCCATCCATCTGGCCCATCAAGACTCACTCTCATTTCATCAGTCCATAAAACCTTAGAAAAATCAGTCTTGAGATATTTCTTGGCCCAGTCTTGACGTTTCAGCTTGTGTGTCTTGTTCAGTGGTGGTCGTCTTTCAGCCTTTCTTACCTTGGCCATGTCTCTGAGTATTGCACACCTTGTGCTTTTGGGCACTCCAGTGATGTTGCAGCTCTGAAATATGGCCAAACTGGTGGCAAGTGGCATCTTGGCAGCTGCACGCTTGACTTTTCTCAGTTCATGGGCAGTTATTTTGCGCCTTGGTTTTTCCACACGCTTCTTGCGACCCTGTTGACTATTTTGAATGAAACGCTTGATTGTTCGATGATCACGCTTCAGAAGCTTTGCAATTTTAAGAGTGCTGCATCCCTCTGCAAGATATCTCACTATTTTTTACTTTTCTGAGCCTGTCAAGTCCTTCTTTTGACCCATTTTGCCAAAGGAAAGGAAGTTGCCTAATAATTATGCACACCTGATATAGGGTGTTGATGTCATTAGACCACACCCCTTCTCATTACAGAGATGCACATCACCTAATATGCTTAATTGGTAGTAGACTTTCGAGCCTATACAGCTTGGAGTAAGACAACATGCATAAAGAGGATGATGTGGTCAAAATACTAATTTGCCTAATAATTCTACACTCCCTGTACGTATTGGTCTTTAAAGTATTTATTGAACGTATAAGTAGGTTGTGGTTACAAAAAAATAAATACATTTATTTTTCAATCACAGGTACAGTTAAAATATTTTACAAATATATATGAAATAAACTATACATGGTACCTCCCAATATTCAGCAATCGGAATCTGGGAGCAGAAAACTGGGTGAAAGCCAAGAGAGTGTGGTCTGTGGTCCTGACTGTGTTGCACAAGGGCACAGTTAGTGCTTCCAGGATGTATTTGAATGTTTGGAGCCCATATTGTGTGGATTAAGAAGGACAATTCAGGGTGGGGACTCTGTGGTAAGTGTGTGAGTTTAGGCTTTCTTTAGTTTTACTGTGGGGGGAGCTGGAAGGGTAGCCGTATAGCAATCCCAACCCATGAATAAGCCAAAACAAAAAAAGGACATTTGGGAAGTCTGATCCATACATCTGTATATTTAAACTTAACATTTACTTTGTTTTTTTAATTCGGTTCATTCCATAAAAAAAAGGAAGAGGAAGAGCCTGTGTGTTGCAAAAGGAGAAAGACAAATGAGTAATAACAGACCCCAGCCAAAAGCTTTACTTTTATTGTTACAGAAAAAGAGCTGTTGAACACATATTTCTATGGGGTAGTTGTAAAGCCAGACACCAATTTAGTTGTGTGAATCAGAGGACCACATTACAGCTTCTGGGCTGACTATAAGCCTGCTCTATGGCAATGTGAAGTTTGTTACAAATAGTTTGCACACATTTATTTAATATTATATTTATTAGTAGGCTGACCATATGTCCCGTTTTGAAAGGGACAGTACCGTTATTTTATGTTTCTTCCCCTGTCCCGTTGTTTCTTTAATAATATTAATTTTGTCCCGTTTTGAGGGTTATTAGACTGTGCGACCAGCGCAAGTGTCATTTTTTAGCAGACATACCACTTACTAACATTTTTAAAACTCCCTGCCGACAGGAAGGGTAGTTTTTTTTGAACTGCAGGGTTTGGGTTGGGTGGCCATGCCCACATGATCCACAGTACCGCGTCTATGCCGCCCACACTCAAAATTAGGGGCGTGATCATTGAAAGCAAGTGACAGCAGGTCAGTACTCAG
This sequence comes from Bombina bombina, assembly GCF_027579735.1. NCBI lineage: Eukaryota > Metazoa > Chordata > Amphibia > Anura > Bombinatoridae > Bombina > Bombina bombina. Next base: position 86,572,623 of record NC_069502.1, on the reverse strand, counting down.
TCGTGAGCTGTCAGACTGAACTGAGGAGAGAGACTGGTCACGAGAGGGAAGTTAGAACTACTAGCTAGTGCCTAGTAAGGACAGGAGTCGGACTAGATCTGTCATCATCTGATGTGATGATCATCTGCCTCTGCCATCACCCGAATTAGTGGCTGACCATCACCAGAGAGATAATTCTTACCATCTTCTTGTGTCACAGTGTGAACATACAAACATAGTGATCAAGTAGATCAAATGTCTAAGTTCTGCAAGAATTGTGCATGACCAAAGTAAGACCAGTGTCTGTGCCTGTCAATCAATTAAATTGCTATTAATTATGCTTATTATTTTGCTGCTGCAGTGCTGGTTGTACAGATGTTATAAATAACAATTATCATTATCAAGTAACTATTTCCACATTTTTCTCAGTTTATCCACCATGTAACAATGATTTTGGGCAACTCAGCTAAGGATAATTGTTGGCTCAATAGTTTATATTCATGTCATAAAAGAACTTTTGTTAAAATCTTACTTTTTTCCCCTATAAATAAAGAATTTTAACCCTGTCCCGTTTTTGACATCTCAATGTCCCGTTTTTGTCTCAAGGAAATATGGTCAGCCTATTTATTAGTATTATTAATAATTAAAACACAAATTATTAGTCATGGAAAACCCTACATGTAATAATAAGACCAACTAAGGATCTTTTTGGTATTAAAAGGAATACATGTGTAAATACAGTTCTTGGTTTTTTTACCTGGACAAACCAGGACCACGCGTAGATCTGCAGAAGTTAGGGGAGATAGCCAGTTTGAGTTATAGCTACAGTATAAGGCATTATGACTCTCCACTACCCAAAAATGATTTATTTATTATTTTTATTACAAAGCAATGCTGGTTGGTTGTCTAAAGGGTGTGCATGACCCCTTCAAGTGTCCCTGACATTCTGCTGTAAGGAATATACAGGGCAAATATTTTGAGGGTGTTGCAGTGGATTTCACAATGCCTAGAGCAGTACAAAACCAAACACAGCACTGATTTCAACTGAATAAAATACATACTGCATTTAACCTCTTGAGTGCCAAAAAAAGAGGGCTGCTACACTCTGTTAAGTAATGCATGTCAGTCCTATTTGTTACGTAAGGGGTTAAGGTTCAAAATTAAATATTTCAATATTAAATTGCATAGGCAAGCAAAGTAGACTAGACAATTATTCATCAGCCCCCTACAACTGCCCTTAATGAATATCCAGCAAGTAGATTTTATTTTCTGTAAGTAGGACACAGATGGTATGTAAATCCATCTGACCCCTCACCTTCTCTGTGGTTTCCCTGTGTCTCTATAAAATAAAAAAATAAAAAATGAATAATGTTCAGATACCAAAATAGACCTGAACATAATATGAATATTATACAATATAACTTCTTAAAATTTTAGTGATATATATACATAAATAAATATAAATATATATATATATATATATATATATATATATATAATTTATTTATTAAAATATATATATATACACACACACATATATTTTAGCCCTGCGGAATCAGTTGGTGCTCTACAAATACCTGATACTAATAATAACAATAATAATATATGCACATATATATATATGTGTGTAATCCAAATAAGTGTACTCACAGGAATATTTCAGTCTCAAAAGCCAAAATTTTGCACTTCTTTAGATTACATATTGGATACATATCTGACCCCAGGTAGTTGTCTCTAGGTGAGTTGATCAGCTGTTTGGACGATATATATATATATATATATATATATATATATATATATATACACACACACAGTATATATACACACACATACATACACCCAAACGCGCACGCACGCACACATATATACACACACACACTATATATATATATATATATATATATATATATACACATACACACATACATGCAGATATATATATATATATATATATATATTTAAAAGTCGGTCCAAAAGCACAGGCACTCGATGGTCTTAAGATAAAAAATTCATTTATTTGATAAAGTTAAAAAAGAGACATAACGTTTTGGCACATTGCTGTGCCTTTGTCAAATGTCAAACATATACAACATGAAACCTAAAACTAATGACAAACATAGATCTACATAATCCTTATATACATATCTAATTACCACCGTTACTTCAAGTGTACCGCCATCAGACATGTGCATGTGACGTCATCAAGATGCACCCACGCACGTAGCGTCATGACATATGTGCCGTCGTTATCATGGCAAAGTATGTAAACTAACAATGACGCCAGCAGTAACGATTGAAAAAATGAGGCTTATATTGATCGCATAGTAAGGCTGTTACAAATACTCATGGCATACAAAACGATGAGTATTTAAATAAGATACAACTAAAACCCATCAAGGATATTCATAACATCGTAGATATATCCACACTTGAAGCAGCATATACTAAAAGATATTATATGGCTCTTATGGATTATTTGTAATAATACCAAATACCTATTCAGTTAATAGCACTAAACATTACACAAAAAATATTGAGATGTATCAGAGACCTATGTCTTGCATGCATAAGAACACAATGATACTTCATGCCCCAATGGACC